>NC_045441.1:52304617-52310415 GCF_002776525.5 Piliocolobus tephrosceles
CCTTCCTTCCTTCCTTCCTTCCTTCCTTCCTTCCTTCCTTCCTTCCTTCCTTCCCTCCCTCCCGCCCTCCTTCCTTCCTTCCTTCTTTTCTTCCTTCCTTCCTTTTCTTCCTTTGACACTGAATCTTGCTTTGTTGTCCAGACTGGAGTACAGCCAGAGGATCCTAGCTCACTGTACCCTTGACCTCTTGGGCCCAAACAATTCTCCCACCTCAGCCTCCCTAGCAGCTGGACTATAAGTACACACCACCATGCCCAGCAAATTATTCTCTCTTGTAGAGATGGGGTCTCCCTATGTTGCCCATGCTGGTCTTGAACTCCTGAGCTCAAGTGATCCTCCTGCCTTGGCCCTGCCAAAGTGCTGGAATTCCAGGCATGAGCCACCACACCCAGCCAAGACTCTGGGTTTGTGGTTTATTTATTTTTTATTTTTTTGTCCCATGAACTATTCATGAGACTTAAAGGGACAACTTTCTTGTGGAGATTTGCCTCTAGCGCAAAGTAGTGATGGTGATTGTGGTAAAACCTGACACTTCTTGACTTCTTTCGTATGTATTAGGTACTTTCTAGCCTCCTTACATATATTACCTGATTTAACCTCACAACAACCTGTCGAAGTAGGTATTTCTATTATCACCCTATTACAGATGAGCAAACACAGGATATAGAGGACTTAAATAACCTACATCATATAGTTCCATTTAATTCAGAGAGAATGTGTATCTATCTGTGTAAGGTAGGGGAGAGCGACGGCCAAAGGGGACTACTACGGGACCAGGGCAGACACTGAAAGTGAATGGGAAAATGAAACATTCTTCTCTAGCCAGTTTGGAATGGAACTGGAGTACCAGACACATACAGACACCTAGAAATTTGACCCATATACTTCACCCTGTCAGTGACCTTGCACAAATATGCCCTAAACTTAGCTGGAAGATTCCCTGTGGGAATTTGCAAGTGTTTTTGGAATTTCCCAGGAAGGCTGCTTCCAGAGGCAGATCTATGACTCTGTTTATGAATTCACAGATATACTCACACTGTTCCACAGATCGAGTGAGAGAAAAAAATTCCTAACACCTACAAGTTCAATGCAGGTACCGCTGCAAACCTTCAGGACCTAACAATTGAGAATTTATTCTTGAGAAACTGGCTTTCTCAAAGGGTCTTTAGAACTTTGGGGCTAGACAAGCCCAAAGAGAGAGAGATAGAGAGAGAGTGTGTGTGTGTGTGTGTGTGTGTGTGTGTGTGTGTGTGGTGTGTGTGTGTGTAAATCTGCCTTCCTTTCAGCCTCTCTGTGGAATATCTTGAACAGATCTGTATACACTCTGGGCCAAGGTTTAGCATGCTTGTGTTCATCCGTCTTGAAAAATATGCTAGCTATTACATATGCCATTTACATCTGCTCCCATCTGTACTCCGATCGCATGCAAAAATTCACGATGGACAGTTTAGTCGGCTAGGACTGCAAATAACTTTGTTAACAGAATTGAGATGAGACTAATACATGAGTAATCAACTGGAACATTTTCAGCAGAAGAAGTGAAGTTCACATCTGAAATGTACACAGAGGCCCTAATAAAAAGTATTACCCAATTGCCGGGCAGCATGTTTATTCCTTGACAGATATTAACAGACTGATTGGCAAATTGTATTAAAGCATTAACATGCAGAAAAGGCCTTTGTATGTGAAAGAGCAAAAAAAGTTCAGCCTGAACTATTTTTAAAAATGAAGTAAAAATGAAGTTGGTAAATGCATGAGTCTGTTGAACTAAATAGCTACGTTTGTATTAGTAACAGCTTCTCACTTTCTGGAGTTTTAATTATGTCTCTTGGGACTGGGAGAAGGGTGAGGGCGGGGCATATAGATTTTAACAGCTTATTTGGTTGCTATCCATACCTTTACTGCTGTTGAACTACAAAAATCTCCACAGGCAAAAATTCTTTGCATTGCAAATAAAATAGTTTTTCCCTGGTTTTTATCAGCATAGGTCCCACAAGGAACCGACAGCAGGTTTATGTCAATGAACAAGACTTATTGTTTTCAGATTTATTTTTTTATAGCAAAAAAGAAAAAAACCAGTTCATGCTGAACTTAAAACAAAGGCAACAAAGAACAATGAAGACTCTAATATGGGGTTCCAGCATAATTGCTGGGTTGGATAAAGGCCATCTTGCACCCAGGTATTTGTAGGAGAACTTGTTAATTTTGGTCCTCCTATAACTTGCTTCACATTGTGACATGCACACCCAGGCACACGTGCACACACAGGAACACAGACACACACGTGCACACGCATGCCTTTTCTTTTGACCCAAAGGACAGATGCGTTTGCTGTGTGTGTATTTCCGGTTTCCATGATCCATCCATAAAAACTAATGGGATGGGGACTGCAGGTCAGAGGAGCAGAAGGTAAGAAACAAAAGAGAAATCCTGAAGGATTTAGGATGTTTTATCTGGGATAAGATTGAGGAGGTGACAACTCTTCTCGTGGAGCTGAATCTATAAAATCTTTTCAAATTTTAGTCTCACTCACCATTTCCTTTCTCGTAGAGAAAATGATGTAGCTAGAAACGTGAAGGACCCAAAGCCCATTTTGGGTGTTTGGTTTAGTTTTATTTTTTCCCCTGAAGCAAACACCACCTGCAGGCCTCCACATCTGCCTTGCCCGAAGGAGGGTGCGCTTCGGCAGAGTGGAAAGAGTATAACCTGGAAGTCAGGAGAACCTTGTGCTGCTTTTAGCTCACCACAAAGTTGCTATGTGGGTATTGGCAAGTCACTAAATTCCTTGGAGGTCCAAGTTTCTTTGTCTGAGCAATGGATTTTGCAAGGGGACTGCCTAGGTCCAGCTTTTCTTGATTCCACACTTTCCCCTTTGAAATTTTAGCCCCATCTTCCCTAACCCAAAGACAGTCCCTTCAGCCATCACCCGATGCGGGGTATTCCTTCTCATGACCCTGCAAACCCAGCTTCTGGATGGCCCCCTTCAAACTTATTAAGCAGCAGCTCCTGAGTTCTGGGAGAATCACCTGGGCCAAATCATCCTCTCTGGGGCATTAGCTAACATTAACCTGAGTCAGGTCCCAGGAACACTGCATTTCCACTAGGGATTCCGGACTCTTGAACGAGGATAATGGAATGTAGGCCCCTGACTTGATGCAGAGACGAAGGGGTCATTGTGGGTGATGTCGTTCAGGACGACACTCAATCATTTGGAGAAAACCAACATTCTAAAACAGGCCCCAGCTGCACCAAAGATTTAGAGACAAGAAGTTAAATATGCTTGACAATAAAACTCGATTTTAAAGCACTGGCTGTCACAGAAAACAAACTAGATATTAAAACTTCTCAGGGGTGCGCTGCTGCAATGACCGATGAACTGAAGGTGAGGAAATCATTTTCCCTCAGTACTCTGGGGAAGGGGGTCTCGATCTGGGGAACTAGCTAGGAATCATCAGTTTGAAGAAGGGGAGGAATGAGCATCGTACATTTGCAGGAGGTGTGTAATTTTAACATGCTGTCCTGGCAACACACCCAATTCCCAGGCTCATTTTCTTCCAGCATGTGGCCAGCCCATATTTTGTACTATATCCTAATTGTGGAACTTACCGTATGAAAGCAACTTTCATAGTTCTTTCTTGTGATCACCATAAAATATAGAAACACTCTCTATGTAATTTTTGTTAATCTAATTTTGTCACAAGTAGTCATGTGATAGAAATAATATAAAAGAGGCATTTTATCCAAATGATAAAATGAACATCCAAATAGCCATAGCTCTGGTTAGTTGTTGCTGAAATTCTTATTTCTGCATTGTCGGTTTTTGAAAGATGTTTGGTAAGCTTTTCACCAATATCATAGTGTTTTGGGCATTTTTTACTTCATGTGTGATCAAAATCAAAATACCACAGAAATGCTGTCATTGAGTTCACATGGCAAACATGGAAAACCTGTAGTCAATGCAGGGCAGTAAAGGTTGCTCCATCACAACATTTTTATGGTGTGAGCAGCCTGGATGGAGAATTAGGCTCTGTGGCTGAGACTCTTGCTTTATTATCTAGAGTTTCACCATTTAGGGCTGAGTTGAGAGTGCAGAGTATCTGAGAAAGGAGAGCAGACACACCCACCTACTCTGCTCTGGTGCAGGTAACTAAGGTTAACAGTTTCAACCAAATTCTTCCTGCACATCCTACAGTCTGTGAGGCCAGAGTGAAGAGGCATGGGAATGACGGTGGGATTATATTCCTCATACACTAAGGAAGTACTTGTCTTTTACATCTAACTGATTTTGTACATGTGTGTGCCATCATTTTTTGCAGGAGTAGGTTCATAGAAAACCACAAAACATAGCCAGTTGTGAGTTTCAGGTAGGATTCGTGGCATCGATTTTCACTGTACAACACTGCTGCTGGTCTCAAGTTGACGTGCTTTTAAGTATCAAAGGAAGCTTGTTGATAACAAACTCTTGCCTGTCCCAATTCAAATTTAGTGGAGAACTGGGTTCTCCTACATAGCAGATAAGACACGATTTCAGGGCTCCTTGAGGTCTGTTCTTGATGACTGTCAGGTAAGGCTTTGTGAGGTCTTTGGGTCCATGATTAATGCCTGTCCTGCACTACTCAAATTCCACTGAGAAACCAAAGCAGCGAGAAATGATGGAGGTCTTGATTCCAACTCACCCTCGTATTATCAAAAATTAAAACATGGATTCCTTTTATTGAATTTAAATATATTGTTCAATGCTCATTTTTGAGGAAAAAGTATGCAGCTAAATACCAACAAAAATCCATATTTCTGTTTCTATTTCTTACCACTTAGAACACAAATTTTAAGCCTCCCAAAATGCCTAATCCCTTTCTAGAGCTAAGGAATGCCTGTTGATATTTTACTACAGCCTATTTGTTTTAAGGAATTTTGTTTGTGTTCTAAGAGCAGACCCATGTTTGCATCAGAATATTGGACTTACTCTAGAAAATGCTAAAGGCCAAACAGAGATAAGATTAAAGCCAAGAAATTTATCACACACCCTAGTTAAATATCAGGAGAAATTGAAATCATTAGTCTGACTCATAATTATTCAAATAGTCCAGAGGAACTAATACTACAAAGCATTCATGAAGCGTGGTGTGGAACAACTGGGCCAGGTATGCACACCACATGTTCCCAGCTTAATATGTTTCATTAAAAAACTTTAAGAGTAGCCAAATATTCAAAATAAGCAGATCTGCTAATTTTTCTCTCACACAATAAATAAGCAGGGTAAGAAATGAATATAGACATTTCATCTCTCTGGGATTTGGGAAGAAGTATACAAAGCACTCTCTACTTACGATCTGACCACTTTTTTAGAGGAGCAATATTTCCAAGTTTTGTTCTCTGATTTGCTATTGGAGGTGAAAAAGATCATTTGCAGATTGTCAGGTTTTTCATATATAAAATGAACTAATTTATAAACATTACGTCGAGTGTATTATTATTAATTGCAGAAGTTGTAATCATGTCAATTGTATTGGTGCATTCTCTCTTGTTTAAGATTAAGAAACAGGCCAGGCGCGGTGGCTCAAGCCTGTAATCCCAGCACTTTGGGAGGCCGAGACGGGCGGATCACGAGGTCAGGAGATCGAGACCATCCTGGCTAACACAGTGAAACCCCGTCTCTACTAAAAAATACAAAAAAAAAAAAAAAAACTAGCCGGGCGACATGGCGGGCGCCTGTAGTCCCAGCTACTCGGGAGGCTGAGGCAGGAGAATGGCGTAAACCCAGGAGGCGGAGCTTGCAGTGAGCTGAGACCCGGCCACTG
>NC_045441.1:52310515-52536142 GCF_002776525.5 Piliocolobus tephrosceles
GGCCAGGCGTGGTGGCTCACACCTGCAATCCTAGCACTTTGGGAGGCTGAGGCTGGCAGATGTCTCGAGCCCAGGAATTCGAGATCAACCTGGGCAAAGTGACGAAATCCCATCTCTACCAAAAAATCAAAAATAAGCCAGGTGTGGTGGTAGGTGCCTGGAGTCTCAGCTACTTAGGAGGCTGAGGTGGAGGACTGGTCGAGTCCGGAGAGGTTGAGGTTGGAGTGAGCTGTGATTGTGCCACTGCACTCCAGCCTAGGCAACAGAGTGAGATTCTGTTTCCAAAAAAAAAAAAAAAAAAAAAAAAAAAAAAAACACACCTACCTAGCAATCAACCCTCACTGTGTGTGTGTGTGTGTGTGTGTGTGTGTGTGTGTGTAGTTTCTTTCTTTAAGATTGTAATTTGAATGAAGGCTGGAATCAAGATTTTCTTAACCAACACTATAGTGATTGTTCCATATTAAAAATCCTTAGTCCATATCTTTGCTGATAAACCTCATTTGGCATATAGTATAAGCCCCCAAATTTGATAAACATTGGAAAAATCCAGGAAAGGTCATTAATTAAAAATCATAAATTAATGTTTACACTCAGGAAAGAGTCTCTGTAGCTAATGAGGCTAATGATGAAGATTCCAAAAGATGCATATTAAGTCGATCTCAAGCTACAATTTGACAAGCCCATGCAGTCTGAAGCAAATTGAGCTGTCTGAATTCCTTTTCATTTCCATACCTAGTCTAATTTTTCTTGGCCAAACTATTCGCCAACTATTGTTGGAAAAACACAGTAAAAACTAAAAAATAACAACTGCAAATGCATTGTTTAAATCAATATTTTATGTTTAAACATAAGTTCTTAATTGGTTGACTTGTAGAAGTTGAAGGACTCATATATCTTTAGCAATACCCTCAATTCACGGACTAAGCAGTGCAAGTTCTTCCCCACCAAAGGGCCTTCGTCCTGTTGTTTTTTCTGTGCAAATGGTTTGCCCTCTGCGTCTTCACACAAACAGCTCTTTCTGATCCTTGGGGTCTCATCTGAAACGTCACTTTCCAGAAAAGCTTTTCCTACCTAATCTATCTAAACCATCTCTCCCTCCCCTTCTGCCCCTCTATTCAATCTCCATTTTAGCATCTTACTTGTTTCTTTCACACTGACATTCATCACAAAGTATACGTCCATATTTTAGTATTGTATATTGTTTTTTATCAGTTTTTCTCACTAATCTGTGAGCATCTTGAGAGCAAACTTTTATGTTGACTTCTACATAAAAAGCCCCCCCAGAGTGTTCAGCAAACTATGGCCTCTCAAAGCTATCTCTTGAGTGAATGAATAAATGAATGAATGAATAGAAATTCACTATCTTCATTACTGAAGCTAAACATAATTTGAATTCTAATATGAATTATGAAACATAATTCATGTGGTCAAATTTTCTTTTCTTTTCTTTTCCTTTCTTTTCTTTTCTTTCTTTTTTTGTTTTGTTTTTTGAGACAGGATTTCATTCCGTTACCCAGGCTGGAGTGCAGTGGCATGATCATGGCTCACTGCAGCCTCATCCTTCTGGGCTCAAGTGATCCTATCGCCTCAGCCTCCCAAGTAGCTGGGACCACAGGTGCACACTACCATACCTGGGTAGTTTTTGTACTTTTCGTAGAGCCAGGGTTTCACTATGTTGCCCAGACCTGTCTCAGACTCCTGGGCTCAAGCAACCTGCACACCTCTACCTCCCCAAGTGCTGGGTACAGGCATGAGTCACTGCACTTGGTGAAATTTTCACTTGAGAAAAATAGCTCTAGCTACAGGAGTGAGGAGGCTGGATAAAAGAGACCATTTAGAAAACCAGAGAAAGGGTGATGAGGTCCTAAACTAAGGCAGGTATGGTAAGGATGAAGACGAAAAGACAAATATGAGATTTTCCAAGTAGATAAATAGCATGGAGAACACAAACTTTCAAGGTGTAGGTTATGATTGAAAGGGAAAAGTCTTGGATGACTATGGTAATTTATTAATCCAACAAATAATTGGGGATGTCACAGGCAGGCGTAGTATCTCTCAATCATCATGGAGTTTAGGAAAGGGAACATTAAACAAAGAATTATATAAAGGATTGATTCTTTTATAGCAGAAGTAAGTGCTACACAGTAAAGAAGTGAGTAGTATATGGTGTTTGTCCTCAAGGAGGGAGGCAGGGGATACAGGAGGGGCAGACTTGGAGAATGAGGAAGATGATAAAGTCATCAGTACCATGGTGTCGATAATCCCTGCCAATCTTTTCTTTTCTTTCTTTCTTTTTTTTTTTTTTTTGAGAGGGAGTCTCGCTCTGTGGCCCAGGCTGGAGTGCAGTGGCCGGATCTCAGCTCACTGCAAGCTCCGCCTCCCGGGTTCACGCTATTCTCCTGCCTCAGCCTCCGGAGTAGCTGGGACTACAGGCGCCCACCACCTCGCCCGGCTAGTTTTTTTGTATTTTTTAGTAGAGACGGGGTTTCTACTAAACCATGCTAGCCAGGATGGTCTCGATCTCCTGACCTCGTGATCTGCCCGTCTCGGCCTCCCAAAGTGCTGGGATTACAGGCTTGAGCCACCGCGCCTGGCCCAATCTTTTCATATGTGATAAAAATCCCATGTGGGAATGCTCTAAACACATTCCCAACTCCTCTTCCTCCGTGTCCCTCATCGCTCCCACCCCCCAGTGGAGAGCCTTAGACGTGGTCCCTCAAAAAAGGGCATGCACAAGCAGCACACACTGGCTTCTGGCCACAGCTGTGTGATCCTGCCCTTTGTGTTTCTCTTTCACCAAGTGAAGGGCATTGTGTGAATACATTATTAGAAAAGAATATGAAAATATAAAAATAACAGAACAGCACACTCAACTTAAAGAACTCAAAGAGGAAAGTGGAACAGATGATCTCTAAGGTTTCATCCAGTGCAAGAATCCTTTGATTTTGTGGCTCAATAACTATTTATTGGTTTTATTAGATTCTTTTGGCATGCTCAGCTGAGAAGCTGCTGGACATGCTTTGCTAATCTCTTCAGAAAGCTGGGCTCACAGGTCTGAGCTACATGCAACAATGGCCTGGCTCAGGAGCAATTCTGAATTGTTAGGTAGACTGCCAGGAGTTTGGGAGACACCATGTCAACTGGCATATGCCAATATGAAATGTGGCTGGGCCCAGAAAACAATATGAATGAATGAAGGAATGAATGAATGAATGAATGAGTGAATGAATGAAAAAGTCAACAAAGACCTGGTGGAGTAGAAAATTGAAACACGTGGGTACAATAATAAAATCCTAAACCAGAATTAACATAGATAGATGATGATGATAGGCAGAAAGAAGTACACAAGAAACATGAAGAAAGAATAGTGTTGACTAAATTGGTGAGTTTATGGATTCAAAATGACTAGCATCTTTTGATTCTGCACCTTGTCAGCTGAGGCAGACATTCTAGTAAACCTTCTTCTCATGATGATCAAAAAGACTGAAAGATGGTCAAGACTGGTCTACTAATTTAAGCACATATTAAGTGCTTAATCGTGCCTGGCATAGTTAAGTGGCCAACAAATATTAGTTATTTCCAGGATCATTACAACTACCACCTCCTCTAGAACTGTACATTCATCTTTTAAATGGAGAAGAAATGTTAAAGAGTGGAATAAATGAGTGTAACATATAGCAGAGAAATAATGTGCCAAATTGAAAACCTATCAGCCATATTTTACCTGCAGGATAAAATATGAGCAATATCAGTGGCCTTGTGGTAGATACCCTCGGCAGGCTCACTCAACAGTCATTCCAAGCCTCCTCCTTGCCTTCATGGACTGTAGAAGCTGAAAGGTGAAGCCCTCGGACTCCTAGCTTCTCTACTAACTAGAAGTGGTATGGAACATAATTCTGGCAAAAAAAAAAAAAAAAAAAAAACCCACACACACACAGAAAAAAGTCCCTGGAATAAACAGCCCCAAGTAAATTCCTTGATAACACCCTTGAATTAGAAGCCCTGGACTACTTGCCTCCAAATTTCTTGTAACATGAGAATAATAAACGTGTTTTGTGTGTTGTTGGGATTTTTTGTTACTTGCAGGCGAATGCATTCCTAACTGATATAGTGCTCTACCCCGAAGCTGTTTCTATCTCCTTGAAAAGACAATAGTAATCTGTATAAAACATAAAAATATATGAAAACATACAATTTAAAGAAGCCATCAGAGATACAGACTAAATTCCTCTAAGAGTTCAGAAAGGGAGATGGACCAGAGCTAGAAAGTGAGGGAAGAAGGCAGAACTTGAAAAATGGGTAGGTATGAATGCAGCCCATGGAAAAAAGAGAAAATGGTTCTCTTCAATGCCTCTTATCTAGAGCTTTGGTAAAGACTAAATGTTTTAGGGATTACCATTTTGACAACTGAAGCAATAAGGCATGATACACAGGGGAGGACTTGTAAGGCTCTTAGAAGTCAGGCACATCGGAAATTGTGGTCATCTAAGGTTTTTGAGCAATGAATGGCAGGATGAACATAGAGTTTCATGATATGCAGCCCATCATAATTTTTAAATAAATATTTTCAAAATGATGTAACAATATACATTTAAAAATATTTTTCATTAAGAATAAAGCACATGATAGACATGCATAGATATCATTTACCCTTCCCATTAAAAAATATCAGTTTAATTTAATCCATGAGCATGCATTAATCTGTTCAACTGGTCTGAAAGGGAAGTGACACAATTGAAGCTCTGGGTGAAAATATTTTTTTAAAGAAGAAACTTCTTTTGGAGTCAAGACATGCCAGTTGCTGTTCACAGGTGGGCTTGATGGGCAGATTAAAGCTCAAATGAAATTTGTATGGAAATTTGCCTGCCATTTTACAAGGGTATAATGGGAAAGACCAAGACCACACTTAGGAAACACTGTCAACTTCTGAGAAACAGATGAGGCTCAAAATGGTTATCAATTACCTCCATTTCACTTTTTATTCTGGGAATCTTAACTGATCAGATAGCCAAGAAGACAGGCTAAAGTTTCAGACACATTGATTTTCTTTTCACTCTTTTGTTTAAGAGGCAGACTCCTGGCTACAGATAACAGTGATTTAGAGATTTGGTCTCACTTTATAGGCAGCACAAATTCTGCGCTGCCGAATAACTGGAGACAGGCTAGATCATTATCTTTTAGATTTGAAGATGTATGACCAAGGGGACTCAAAGACAGATGTAGGACCACTACCATAAAGACACTATCTTTATGTCTTTGGAGATGCTCATGGAGTTCACACATTTATCATCCTCCTTCTCAACTCTACCATGAACCCCACCCCCACTACTGTCATGGCTGTTAGCTTCAGAGTGTTCAGATACAAAGCAACCTGCCAGTCAAAAGGATGGCCGGTAAGTCCACAACTCATCATTCTCAGCTTGGCTTGACCACTGTGTGAGCACTTTGCACAGGTTAGAAATGGAATTTGTAGATAGAAGAAAAACCTTCTTTACTTCTTCATGTGTTCTCCAGAGTGCTTTTTCTCTGAATGCGATATAGGCAGAAGCAGAGGTAACTCTTGATAACCCAAGAGTTCTAGCTGAGAGAATATTCAGTGTTTGAGTTTCTGCATTTCATTACACACACACACACACACACATAGACACACAGACACACACACACCCAAGAATGATTAAATCCTTGGTTTAAATTGATCAAGCTTCTCATTTGTAGGAAATAATTTTGTTGTAAAAGAGCCTTGTTTTGGTATCACCAGTATTTCTTTTGGAATAAAAATGCATCCTATAGAGTGGATAAAAGTACTTATTCTACAGCCAACCAGTCTGAGTTTGAATTGTCATTCCAGCATTTATTACTGTGTGACCTTAGACAAATTGTTTTGCTTCTCTGTGCCTTAGTTTACTAATCTGTAAATAAGAACCATCCTAGTGCCTACCTCATGTGTTTATCAGGAAGGTGAAATAAATTGATATGTTTAAAGTGTTGAATAGTACCTGGAACAGGATAAGAGCTATAGAAGTCTTAGCTCTTGTTATCACTCAATCCATTCAAACATTCATCTTTCAGCCATTGAGTGCCCATGATATAATACACTATTATACAAACTGGGGACACAGGGTGAACAGGATAGATGCCAGCCTTGAACTTACGGTGTTTCTATTTTAGTGGAGGAGGTAGATGATAGACAAAAAATTAAAAACACAATATCATTTTAGACAATGATAAATGCTGTGAGGAAAACGATGACAGGTGATGTCATGGAGGGTGACTGAGATCAGGGGCTAGCTAACCTTCAAGCCGAGGGACAGAAAATCCTTCCTTGGTGACACTGGAGCTGAGACCTTAACTACATCTCCTGTAAGAAACACTAAGCAGAAGCAAGTAGCAGCATTCTCCATCCTCCCGGGATCCCAGGACAATAGATCCTTCCTGCCTTAGCATTACACGTTTTCTTTAAGTTCCACAGATATTTTTAATGATGGTGAACACAATTTTAAAGACCAAAACATTTGAAAAGAAAAGAAGGAGCTTGTCCTTGCAGACAGTCACCCCAAATGAAGGCACCAACAGGAGAGAGGGAGAGAAGAATCAGAAAAGGACCCTCACTGCTCCTTTCCTGACATCTCTTCCTAGTCCTGGCCAGGCAGTTCAGACTTCAGACATCCATGTCCTGTCATCAGTCAACTTCAGGAAATTTTTTGAAATTGTTGCCCAATCTGCAAGGACAGGAGGTAGAGGAAATGGAAAAGTGAGAGAGGGAGGAAGTTCTGTTCCTTGGTAGATGCTGGAAATCAGGGGAAACACTGGTGCTTATGTTTGTTCAGTCCAGGCACCTACAATTTTGGTGTAGGGGGATAAAGGCTGTTATCTTGTGGAAATGGAACAAACTTCACTGGTTTGGAATGTTAGTCTTGACTCTTATGGGAAGAACATGGTCCAAGCTGTGCTTTGCAAGTGGCCAGTGCTATTTTCTATTTGCAAGAGAAACTTCTGACATGGGTTTAGCCTACTTTAGTTACAAAGTGCCCTTATATGCATAAAATGGTGAATTTTCATTGACTCCTTTTCTCCAGCACAGAGTCTTTGAAGATGCCATGCCTAAGCCTGTCATTCTCTCTGCTCGTCTGTTGGCAGGTGCCTCCTCATCTTTCAAACACATTGTCCTCCGACACACCATCCCTGGCTGCCTTGTGGTGCTTCCCTCTACTCAATTCCTCAAGGTCGAGATTTCATTTCTTTTGCAACTCTTATCCCAACTTGTGATTATTCATATAATTGCTTATTTCTTTTTATCTAGCTTCCCTACTTGACTGCAAGCTCCACAAAAAGGCAGCATTATGAGAGGCTGAGGCAGGAGAATCACTTGAACCCAGGAGGCAGAGGTTGCAGTGAGCTGAGATCACGCCACCACTACACTCCAGCCTGGGTGACAGAGGAAGAGAGGGAGACTTCATCCCCCCGCTCCCCACAAAAAAAGGCAGTACTGGCATCTCTTTCATCTGCAACACGTACTCAAATCTTTGCCAAGTGTTTGACACATACAAGATGCTCAATATTGGTTAAACAAAATAATTCATGCCATAACCCTGGGAGGTGGTCATTTTTACAAATGAAGAAATTGAATCTCAAGGGATTGAGTGCCTTTCTCAAGGCCACACAGCTAGTATTTGGCAGAGCTGAGGCTTTAACGCAGGGCTTCTGATGCTTGGTTTTTAAGGCTCTTTCGATTACACACCACAGAAGGCAACTCGCAAACGGCTGTGAAGGGTGCTACAGAGTATCCCAGTTATTTCAGTATCCCAGTGGGAGGCAAATTAAAGCAGTAAACGATTAAGAATCGACATCCCTGAAATCTTTATCACAGAGAAGAAGAATCAATGGCCCTGCCCAAGATACACTCAGAGAGGGTTGGTATTGAAAAGTTTCTGTACGTCTCTGAGTCCCACTGGTGGTACCCTGTGGTGGTTGAGCCATGTGCTCTGGGGTCAGATCTCTGGATTCTGACTCCAGTCTACCCACTTACTTGCTGTGTGACTCTGGGTAGGTTATTAATGTTTCTGTCTGGTTTCCTCATATCCACCATGGGGGCAAGAGTCATACATACTGCATAGTATTCTGTACCATACATACTCTGCCTGGAATACAAGGGAGGTAGTCAATAAATTAATGTTGATTAAATATTGAAAGAATCTAAAACCATATGTCTTCTGCATGCAAAAAGTCACTCTCTTAGCAAGTAGGGTAGTGATCGAAGTAGAAAATGGTTGAAAATATAGTTGGAATTTTTTTGAGACTCTTAACCACACTATTGTCCTTTTATATGGAAATCTACTTAATCAGAATGATTATAATTCCCCAGCTATAAACCAAAATGCTTTATGCATTGCTTGTTTTGCTTCATCATGTGTCCCTCTGTTGCTATAGTTTTGAGCAGCCACATTTTTTCGAACTTTTTCAGCTGCTGCACACCCAGCATGATGCCTTAAGATGCAATATGTCAGGTGAAAATGAAAAACATATGTTTTTTTCAGCACTTGGTTTCAAGTATTCATGGGTTTCCAAAAAGCACAGATTTGAGAATAAGATTTTCAAACAGACTAGACTGAGATGTACATTTCCCATTGTTCTTGAAGTTGCTATTTGGAATAGGTAATTAATCAGTGGGCACTGGAGGTGAGCAGTTAGTTACTTTCACAAATCGGGTGGTACTAGAGAATCATGACAAATGACAAAAACTTTACCGAACTGAGATTTGGGACTGAAAAGAGAAAATTCAAGAGAAACAAGACAGGTATCATTTGGGAGAAGAGATTGATGGGCTTAGTCAAATTAGCAGAACTAAGTCCTACGGGTAGAAATACCAGAAAAATATAACTGGCTCCATAGAAGTAGTACTTTCTAACAAATCAGGAACAGTTCAGGCTGTCCAAGTAGCCATCACATGAGCAGTGAGTCCACAGTTTCACAGAATGGCTGGGGCAGAAGGTGTGTGGCCACCTCTTAGGGCTGTTTGGAAGTTGCACATTGGATTGGAAGGTTGGATTGGGAGGTCTCCAAGGTTCCTTCCAACACTGAGAGTCCATGTTTTCTAAATGTGCCATAGAAGTCTGTCCTTTCAAATCTATACTCCTTTGTCAATCATTGGCCAACAGTTCTACTTACAGAAGCATAATCAATACTGAAGATTCTTTGAGGGCGGACACTCAATACAGGAAAGAACCTTTACATGTTTATGATGTCTCTGACAAACAAAAATTAACGTTTACAATGTATTAGATGACATCCCTTATACAAAGCTGAGACAGCAATTGGGAACATATGAATCATGGATGGTCAGAGTTTTGAGAACAAGACTCATGACTCCTATGAAGCAAAGGTCATCTCAGGAGAATGCTGTGGCTCTGTGTTTAAAGGGGCCTTTCCTAACCCTAGAAGGCCAACGTGTTTCCTGAAAGCAACACAACTGTTCAACCCGACTGTCCCTGCTATCATTTAAAGCAAAGAAACTACCTGCTTGCCAGTCTGCCTGCTCAACAGTGAATACAGAGTTGTCTGTTGGCTGCCCCAGATCCTCTCTGCTCTGTTTAGAGAGGCCAGAAAGAAGAATTCAGGAACCAACAGCAGCTGAACAGCTTGGCTGACCCGCATGCTGGGCGCCTGATTCCAGGACAACTCTCCAAGGAAAGGGAGGAGGTGGAAGGAGGACTGGGCAGTAAATTAGCCTCTTGGACTTCCCTGCAGAACCTGCTGCTGAGTCCACCCTCAGCTTCTCTTTTTAAACATATGCCAATGGATTAATGTTAGCAATCTAACCTTTGTTGAGTGCTTGCTATGGGCTAAACTCATCTCCGAGAATTTTGCTTGCATTGTTTTATTTAATTTCCACAACAACCTGTGAGTGTTTTTATTACATCAAAGTTTAAGCAAGTAAACCGAGGCACAATTTGGTCCAAGATGACACAGTGGCAAGAGGCAAACTCACTGATTACAGAGACAACCTGGTTTAGAAGTCTGGGATCTTAATCAGTATCCTAAGTTAAGCGGGAAGAGGGGACATGGGAGAGAAGAGGCATTGGAAGTTTGGCTTAAGGGTTTTTGTTTGTTTTTAATGTAATTAAATCTATCAACATTCAATGCCTATCTAATAATCTTTTCTCCCCCAACTAGACTGTAGTTCATGAGTCAAGTCTTTCTTCTTCCCAACTATTAGCACAGTGTCTGGCCAATGAGAGGGACTTAGTCACAGCAGAGGAAATGTCTATAAGGATTTTCCTAGAAAAGCCAGATAAATGTTACATGAAAATCAACAACATGCAGCATATTGTCTCTAGCACCTTGGATGCTGCTGTTGGACCCTACGAGGCCATCCCTTGGCCAGCACGTCCCCTCATCTCCATGACAGCCACCCACCCTCACACAGTAGGATGTTCTCAAAGTTTACACTTTCTTCTGCCACTGGCTACCATGGTCTCCTCCTTCTCTTACCCCCTGAAATGCAGATTTCCTGTGCTTTGTCCCATGGGCTCCAGAGAAGCCCGTTTATTTTCCTTGGGTGCTGAAACATCTTCTGGAAGGTTTTGAGGGCAAAGTAGACTGACAGATGCTAAGCCTTCTGGGGCAAATCAGAACTATGAGAGGCGACCAGACAGGAGACAGACAATAAGCAGGAGTGGTCAGTTGCTGTGGCTGCCCCAGTGGTAAGAGGTTTCAGTAAATAAACAGAAGTAAGTTCAGGAAACCTGCTCAGTCTTATCGTTTGTGCTACAAATGTAGACCACAAAGTTCCTGGATTGCTGTCAGTCTTTAGGGTCTTACAGATGAGAGATATGACAGGCATTCCTCTGACATCCCTGAAAAACTGAGCAGATCCTGTTGAGCAATACCGTAGTAACAAGAGGAACTGGCTGCCTGTTAGAATAAGAGAAATTCCCTTCACCGAACTGGGAAGTTTCCAAATCACCGGAAAAGAGAGGCATTACTGCTGCGTGATAGTGGGTAGATCAGGATATTTCATATAAATTATATAAACCGTAAACAATTTGGCAAGGCAGGTATCATTGCTTCTATTTCACAGATGAGAAACAGAAGCAACCTCACACCATAACAAGAGCCTCTGCTTATTGGACTAAGTTACATACAGATTTTGATCCAAGGAACACTCAGTACACCAGCCACTGTCATGAAAATAATTTCTAATGAATGCCCCGAGGTTTGTCTAAGGCTGAAGATAAGCTGAAAAGAAGAGGATATAGCCAGAGGAGGTCCAGGGGTGGGGGTGGGGGTGTGCTTAGAAAGTGTGAAGAACTTTATGCTATCCCATCAATCTGTGAATGACTATCACCGCATGGTGAAAACCCTTTTTTTGCATTTCAAGAGGCAGGTCATGGGAGCTACAACTGGTCATTTAAATGAATTTCACATATTTCTGAGCCAAGGCCTTTCAGGGTCTTGGTATTCAAATTTAAGCCAAAAGATTAATTTAGCCCAGTGTTTCTTAACCATGACCTCATGTAAAAAAAATACTCATGCCTGGGCTCCACCCCAGAAGAAATGATTCAAACCTTCTGGGGATGGGCCCAAATATTGGTATTTTTTTTAAAGCCCCCAAGTGAGAGCAACAGGTAGCCCGGGCTGAGCCACTCTTTTAAACAAATGGTTAAAGCATCATTTTATCTAATGAAAGGAATCAATGTCCCAAGTTGCCTTGAAAATTCGAGGTGATCTTAAATTTTTCTGTATGAAGTGCTGAGCTATCAGAAACTCCAAGCCGACAATAGCAAGGCAACTGTGATAGACATTTTGGAACAGATGCCCAGCAGCCACGGTAGAAGACAGTGAAAAAAATATTATATGAACCACCATGTCAATTATGGAACACCAGACACCCTGGCAGAAGGCCGGGGCGTGGCAGAATGGATAGGGATGGAGGACAGGAGAAACTTTAGGAAATTAGAAATTTTAATAACTTTGTCCGTCAAGGGCTGCAAGTGGATGTCGACTGGCTTCTAATTTATTGCAAGCATTGAGAGCAAAAACAGATGAGAAAGAAACTCCTGTATCACATTCTGGCTGCTTTTTATTTCTCTAGCCTAGGAACAGAAAAGAAATGATGCCTTCCTGGGACCCCTTTCCCTAAACCCAATGAAGGGCCCCCAGTAGGCTCCCCTTCTGAACACCAGGGGGAGTAAGACATAGTTTGCCTTGTTCACCATGCCTTTCCACAGAGCATGAGAAAGAACAAGTTCTTGCTTCTTGTTTAGATGCCTTCTTGAATAGCTCTTCCTTCTCTCCCTGGCTAAAGACGACGATCTATTTGCACTTGTTTAAAAGAGTAAGTAAACGCTCTCTAGAAGCAATAAAATTCGATTCTGTTCCATCACCCCAGGGTTTGAAGTGGCAACAGAGGGGAGGGGTTAAGAGAGCAGATGCTGGCGCCAGACTTCCTGGGTTTGAATCCCAGAAACAGCACTTAGTAGCTCCTTAGCTACGAGCAGGTTACTTAACCTCTCAGGTCTTGGTTTTTCTGTTTTTAAAATGGAGATAGTCATAATAACACACCTCATAGGATCGTTGTAAGGATGGGTGGGTTAACACACGTAAAACTTGGAACAGGCCTGGGCATATAGCCAGCAGTCAATGAGTATTAGTTAGTGCTATTATCCAAGGGACTACCAGGAAATTTTCAATTCAAATTTGAACTCTTCCACACTTCAATCATTCTAAATATTTTGTATTAAAAATCATACAACTCAAATCACAGGAATGGTAAAGCCAGTGGAGCATTTGATAAGAAGCGATCTTTTAAGGCAGAAATAAATGACTTATTGTAGTGATCTCTACTAAGAAGATACAGAAAACAATAAATTATACTACCTTAATGTGAATAATACATACGTTATATAAAAAATGACACACCCGAAAAGAATGACCTCATAAAATGAATGTACTCCAATGAAGAAAGACAGCAATCTGTTAGGATATCATTATCATAAACTTTTCCCAGAGGGTGTAAGAAATTAGTTGAAGAAAAGCATATGGTACCTAATGACAACTTAGATACTTTTTAAAAAGACTCTTACAGTAGTCATTTTACTAAAATGCATGTATTATTATAATTTCAGAAATTTTTTTTTATTGAAATAGATGATCCTCTATGATATTATGTCATTTTAACAAAATGAGTGGCCAATAAGGAAGACCTGTGTTGATTTACTCCTCATAAAGGCTGATAGCACATTTTCCATGGATGGAGGCCATGGAATAAACATTGCTGTATCAAACATTCCTAACAATGAGGGAGAACTCTGCTTGCATGTTTTTTCATCCTAGCACACATAACTTTTTTCCCCTGTGGATCTTCAGCAAGGCAAGGCAGTTGCCTTGGCTGTATGGAATTCAGCAAACAGAAATGCATGACCAGTGACCACACACTCACATCTGGATGAGGTTTTGGCGGACTGTGCTTTGGGATTTTAACTCCAGCCACTAACAAGGATCCCCTTCTTTTTGACTATATAAGTCAACTCTGAGAGCCATGGGGTAGAATGACTTTTCTTTGGAGTTCCTTCCACGTCTCCTGCGCGCTGAGAATGTGGATAGGAGAGAACAACTCTCTTGTCCTTTGCACTTCCCGTAGTTGGAGGTATCAAAGTCTGGCAAGAAATCAGAATGATGGAGGAAAGGGCCATCTTAAAGAGTAGAATGAAACATCCTTTTCTCATTCTATCAACATGTGTGGGTAGAGGATAAAGCTGTCTGATGGAGTGGCACAGAGGTCAAAACAGGGCCTGGGCCTGGCTTGAATCCAACTGCATAAGTACTAGCCCTGTAACTTGAATTCGGTTGCTTAACTTCCCTAAGCCTCATTTCCTCATCTGTAGAACGGGGTTAATAATAGTTTCTGCCTTATAATGTAGCCATGGGAATTAAATGAAATGCTGCTTATGACATCCTTTATCTTGCCCTGTATTTTTAAATCCTCACAGAAAAAAAATCCAACGTGGTAGATACTATTGTACCAATTTTGTTGATGGGAAACTGAGGCTCAGAGATATTATGTAACTGGTCCAGAGTCACCCAGGCACATCAGTGTAGGAAACTGGGCATGAACCCAGGATTGCCTGGCTCTGAAGCTGATGCTCCAAGCACTCACTGACCCATATCACAAAGTGAGCACTAAGGGCTGTCAGACCATCTTGGCCAGCCTTTCCTTTTATAGGGAAGAGTTACAATTAATAGAAGTTCAGTGAGTAAACTCAGGGTAGGAGGCAGGCATAAGAAATCAGTTCTTCAAGTTTTTTTTTTTCTGCCTCTGCTGGCGGAACAAGGAAGAGCAAAGCGCAATTTGAGAAAAATGTTCAACTTAGACACCAAAGTAACAAGAGGATTTACTGGGGTGAGGCAGAAGTGGAGGCTTAAAGGAGGAGCCAGATAGACCCTTTTTGTACACGGCCTGTTAATATTTAAAAATGTTGGCTACACATGGTATGAAATTCAACTTTTTTGAATTGCAAACAAACTTGAGATTTCCACACTGATTATTATTTATTAATCATTCATTAAGCATCTGTTATCAAATAGTTCTTAGCCAAACCAAAGGGCGATTAGCTTTTTCAAGAGTAAACAGAAAATGCGTTCACAAATTCCCAACTGTTCTTCCCTGCTTGTGACATAGGCCTCAAGTACATGCACTCAAGAACTTGGAAGAGAATATTAAAATGAAATAGTAAATGCTCGATTCTTCTTAGGCTTTAGAATTCATGCAAATTAGACCTGCAGAGTCGAAAGGATTTCCTTATTTAATTGGCCTCAATATTTCTTTTGCACTTATGTATTGGTCTATGTATTTCAGAGTGCTTTATCTATTTGTACCAGCTTCATACTATCTGGTTTAGGTTGAATACCTGTAGAGGGCAGCATGTCATATTTATTTAAGGGATGAATCCAGAATCTCTGCTAATGGTGATAATGGAGGTAGTCGTCATCACCACCATCATCATCACTATCATCATCATTGTTCTTATCATATCCCTGGGTTTTGATCTTAGAGAAAATCTCTGTTACAAAGTGGCAAGGTAGACAATACAATCTCCCCCCGTCTTTATGAATGTTAATATTCTGCATAGTTTTCTGATGCATTACTTTGTTCAAAATCAAAAAGATTCTCTTACTTGCATACCACAAAACTCCTCTGCTATGTAAGATGTTGGCATAAAATTCTGTCATTATGCTGTTAAATAATTCAAAATGGTTTAACATGACATGAAGAGACTTACCATTAAACCATGGGCAGGGGAATCAAATGGAAAGAAAGTTCCTCACTGAGATATGTTTTCACTCGAATTAGTCTGTGGTCAGACACAAACACTCCCTGTAGAATCTGTTTCTTTAAGATTCTAAAAATAAATCTTGATCTGTAAGTGACTTTGCTGTAATACATACAGTGAGTCAGATCAAGGAGTAAGAGCCATTTATAGAATATGAACTAAACTCTGGCCTGAGACAACCATTTAACCCTCGCGAACAGAGAAGCGGCATTTCAGATTGTGCAGAGTTTGATCTATAAAGCTATTTTGACATATAAAGACTCTCTTTAGTAATGACTCTAGCTAAAAATATTAGAATATGCCTAGAGGGAATCACAAGGTCAAAACATTTGGTCACAGGAAGATTGGCACAACTGTACATGGTACATCTATGTGTGCATGCTCAGAATGTATTCTAGGTATGCCTGTATTCCTATGGGCTGGACGCAATGATAAGTTGCCATTCCATGCATTCTCCTATAAAGAAGTAGACGGGGACAGGTGCGGTGGCTCATGCCTGTAATCCTAGCACTTTGGGAGGCTGAGGCAGGCGGATCACCTGATCCTGAGGTCAGGAGTTCAAGACCAGCCTGGTCAACATGGTGAAACCTTGTCTCTACTAAAACTACAAAATTTAGCTGGGCGTGGTGGTGGGTGCCTGTAATCCCAGCTACTCTGGAGACTGAGGCAGGAGAATCACTTGAACCCGGAAGACAGAGGTTGCAGTGAGCCAAGATCGCACCACTGCACACTCCAGCCTGGGCAACAGAGCAAGACCCTGTCTCAAAAACAAACAAACAAACAAAAAACAGAAGAAGGTGGGAGTATTTTTTAAATTATTATTATATTCAAAAATAGAGATGGGGGTCTCACTATGTTACCCAGGCTGGTCTTGAACCATGGGCTGAAGTGATCCTTTCGCCTCAGCCTCCCAAAGTTCTAGGATTACAGGCATGAGCCACCATTCCCAGCTGGTGGGAGTATTTTAACTTGCATTTCATGGTGATTTAGAATGGCTTGTGTGCCCATAAATAAGTCATTGAACATCTCTGAGCCTCAGTTTCTTCATCTATAAAATGGTAATAAGTATAACCCCTACCTCAAGAGGTTGAAGTGAGGATTAAATAAGAGAAAGTATATAAAGTACTCAGTACACAGAACACAATTTTAAGAAATGTCAGCTAGTATTCTGTTCTCCTCAGCCCTGGCAGTTACAGAATGGTGTAATTTCTTTTTGTTCTTTCTATGTCTTTGCATGTCCCTTCATTTCTAGAGCATGTCTTCACAGTCTTGTAAATAGCTGCCTTAGAGGGCACGTCTGGTGGCTACAGGTGGGTAAGGGTTTCCTTTCTCCTTCTGCGTGGCTGATGTAATGAACATCTCTAAGGGGATATATGATTGAAGGGTGTGTGGTGTATGTGTATGTGTGTGTGTGAGAGAGACAGAGAGAGAGAGAGAGAATGTGGGTACATGTATAAGAATTCACGTTGCAAAAAAAGAAATTTGCCACCCTCCTCACCAAGTTTCGCTCACAGGCAAACATGTTAATCGTTGGGTAGTCACACTGCTTGCACACTATCTCAAACCTGGCACACTGCAAAGAGCTGCTTTACAAGAAATATGACTTCATATCACAGTGTTAATCATTGACCTCCACCCTGGTAATAAGATCTTTTTTGGCCTTGTACAAGTAGAATCCACCTGAGACTTCCTAATCATCTGTTTGCTAACAAATTGGCAGAAGTATTAGGAAATTCCACCTTGGCGTTTGGGTGAGTCTTTTCCATCAACATGGTTTATTTGGATTACAGACTCTTCCTCAATTAAAACAATAAATCAGCCATTTTCATTTTCTTTTCACCTCTGGATATATGTGGTCCTTAATACTTTAAGTTGCAGTTGGAATGCTTGCTTGGTATGACAACATCATCCTGTCTTTCAGGTGTGGTTTCAGGGTCACACAGAACACTTGTGTCCGGAAGGTTGACTTCACAGCGCACCACAGACACATTCTGCTACTCAGGGGAGTGAGATCATGGGCTGGCATAAATTTATCACTCTTTTAAATGAACAGGGTTGAATTCTATCTACTAACCTTGATCAGGAGGCTAGTGATACTGGCTGTGTAAAACAAAACAGACAAAATAAACAAGGGAAAACCACAGCACATGTGGCCACTTTGTTCAGAAGGTGACACTACTGAATTTAGTCTGTGAAGGTCTTGTCACATGAAAGCCTAGAAATAGCGATGACCTAAACATGGGAGTAGAAGACAATCCGGTTAGAAATGAATGAACACATTCCATTGTGCTTGTATAGTGTTTAAAATCTATTTTGGGGCAAAAGGGGTATTGTAAATACTTTCCCTTGTTCATAACTATCATAACCCAAACTTTCTGGCTCTCAACATTTTCCAGTGACCCTGCATGCCTATAATTTTTTGCACACCACCTGACCTGGCAAGAATTATACTACCAGAGATGTGGATGCCCTGTGATCACCACCCCCTAACCCCGAATCCCCAGGGCAAGCCAAGACTAGATCGGACCTTATGACTGATTCTAATCTGGATGTCTCAAGGGGCTGTCCTAGTCTCACTGCACAATTCCAAGGCCACTCAGTTCTGACGGCCCTTGGGAGATGCTGCCATATTAGGCCTGTGGAAATGGTCACATCATTCTAAAATTATTTTGGAAGTAGAGATTTAACATAACTTTTTGGATTAGCATTCAATTCCAAATTTGGGGCTGGGATTTAGGTAAAATTAATTTTAGGGACTTCTTATTGGGTTTGCGAAATGTTAATTCCAGCAAGTATTCCTTTATTCTTTAATACTGACTAGATCACAGACTGTGTGTTTTTTCCATTTTATTCTCTCTTTGGTAACAGTATTTCTAGGAAGACTTGGCTATCTGTATAGACAACTCCTGACTCTAAAGTGGTTGACTGGATAGGCTTATTATTGAATTCGGGTCAATTCGTGGCCTCCTTCTCTTTGACCGTAGCAGCTCTGGATGTCAATGAGAGGGTTAAAATGGGGCCAGCCTGAGGCCAGTTATGGAAAAGAGGAGGGAATAGGCATTTCCTGGATATACAGTTCCTAGTATCTCCACGAGGCCAAATATAATTTGTATCTAGAAACTGTTACCTTCTGCCTATCTTCACTACCTGAGAGAATTCCCTCCAGAAGTAATGATGATCTTTTATTAGGCACGAGAGTGTGAAGATCTGGAGATGCTGAGACATGGTCTTAGAGGTGTGCTTGCACAGGGAAAAGAAGCTCCATGATTCTTTAATCACAGAATTCCCTTATAGCACTGTTCACTGAGACACTAGGTATGAGTGGGACCCCCCCCCCTTTCCAAATGGATTTAGTTATAGAAGAAATAAAAGGACTTCTGTATGGAAGAAATTAAAGGACCAGCCTGGGCAACATAGCGAGACCTTGTCTCTTCAAAAATAATAATAATAAAACAAGAAAAAGTGAAACAAATTCTAAAAAGTTTGCTTTGTTCTGAGTTTTTCTAGAAGAATCTATGAGAAGATTGCAAAAGTCGTTTCCCTTATCTATACAGATTAAATATACCCCATTTAAAGTTAAAACTGTACCATTTTAAAAGTTAAAACTGTACCATTTTAAAAGTTATTATTTTGAGAACCTTCACTTCATGAAGTCTATTTTATTAAAATGATGCCCAAATTATGCTGAGGCTTACAAACCCATCAAATTTCATTTTTAAAAGTATGGCATGTAACATATAGTATTTCAAATAATTTTTACATATTTTTTTATAACAAAATGGTCAGAGGAGGCTCTGCCTCTTCCTTAATACACCTGAGGCTCAGAAAATACAACTAACCTAAGATCTCACCTTTAGCGCATGACCACAATCCAGGTTGTCTGGTTCTGTGTTCAGTGCTATTTCCTATGAGCCTCTACTCCCCACAAGACTTGGAAATGCCCTCTTGATTCTCAGGGTTTCGTTCATTGTCATCCTGCAGTAACAGGGGTGGGCTTATTTTATTTTATTTCACAAATGATGGTTTTATGTACATGACACATTTATTTTAGAGATGAGGGTCTTCCTATGTTGCCCAAGCTGGTCTCAAACTCCTGGCCTCAAGTGATCCTCCAGCCTCCGAAGTAGCTGGGAATACAGGCATGAGCCACCATGCCTGGCTCAAGAAGGGGGTTTATTTGTGTGGTTTTCTCACTGAAGAGGACGGTGCCTGTCTCAGTGTAGAATGACAGGGAGAAATAAACAGGCAGCAAACAATGTTCTCTTTTTAGCGCTCTCAAAGTCCACTCTAGTTATAATAGGCCAACAAAAGAGAAGACATTTGTCCAGCAGAAACATTTACCAGTGAGGAACATTCCCTGTGAGATCCAGGTGTCTTCTTTGTTGGGTGAATGGCAGATTTGGAAAGATCTTCTCTTCCAGACCCAAGCTATAGGGCATCTAGTGTAACCTTGGAGCCATGATGGCTGAGTTCAAACCCCACCTCTACTGTTTACTAGCTGCAGGCCTTTTCAGCAAGTTCATAACTTCTCTGTGCCTGTTTCCTTCAGCAGCAAAATGGGGACAATAATGATGATATTTGCCTCATAAGATGATTTAAAGGCTGAAATGAGTTAAATCTAAAGTGTTTAGAATAGGACTTGGCCATGTGCCCAATGAGAGAGGCTATTTTTATTTTCTTAACAAACGAATTCCTTGATTTCTTTATCTATAAAGTGAGAATGATCGAGCCTCTAACAAGAATCAAATTATATCCTGTTTTGGAAAGTTCTTTATAAATCATAAAATTCTCTGAGCATGTATTAAATGCCTGCTGTTAACTTGAAGAGAACGTTGCAATATCGGAACCATACCTAACCTCCTGTTTGCAAGGAATTTATTCTTTCTCATTAAATTGAGAAAGAAAGTCATTTATATTAAGATTGCTAGCCAGACTCCATTGGTAGCTTGTTATCCAGGAATCAAGGGGTTGGGGGTGTTGTCTAGCCAGGTGTGGGTGTTCACCCAAGGCCTAGTAGGCCTCCACCTCCCAGGGGAGGATCACAGAGATGGTGCCTGCTGGGATGGGAGGCAAGTCCCAGCTGCGTGTGACTGTATCTGTGTATAGATCTGGAATCAGAGAGCCCTACTGGTCCCGCAGGATTACCTAGCCAGAGCCAACAGGCCGCCTGGAGCCCTGAAAAGTGGGACAACTGTTCACTGTGTGGGTGGCTACTCAGAGGAGCCTAGGGTGATACCAGGCCTGAAACCCGAGCAGCATCTGATAAGGAAGCAGATGTGTTGACTCAGGGTAAAAAAAAAAAAAAAAAAAAAAAATAGATGAAACTGATTTTTTCCAGAGTTTGAGTAACACGTTATTTCTGAAAGGATCAGGAGGAGTGCAGTTGGTGCAAATGAGGGAAATTTTTAAAGCATCTCCTCCTCCTTCTCTAGCTCTGTCCCAGCTTGTATCATGGTCTCACCCAGTGGCACACACAGGGACACCAAACTCTAATGGTCTTTAAGAAAGACATGGATGCCAAGCAGGACAGTTGTTTCCAACAACCTTTCCTGACTTGCTGTACCCTCAGGACTGATGGTCCCCTCTAGCTCTCCCAGCTGAAGTTCTATCCAATTTTTCGCATTCAGCATCAATATCATCTCCTTTATTAAGCTGCCCTGCAACCCTCCACCTAGAAGTGATCTCTTCCTATCACGTTCTCATAAAGCTTTTCTCTGTGTACCTTTAATGCAGTGCTTTCAAAATTTGCCTCATTTCATAATGAGTTATGTCAAATGTCTCTGCCCTACTAGCTTATAAGGAACTGATTCCTGTCATCTCTGTGCCACTATGACACCTATACTGCTGCTCAAAGGAGTCATTCAACAAATATTCATCACATGAATAAATATTTGTTGGTGAAAACTTGAACCTAGAATTTCATGGCCTCCAAGAAAGGCTCTAATTTTTAAAAATAGAGCACTGCTCTTTTTCCCCCTCTATTATTCTTTAAGGTTGTTTCATAACATCTCCTGCCAGGGACAGCTTCCAACTCTCATTATTGAATTATTAAGTGCTAGGAGAACAGCACCTTCTATGAATAAGAACTGGGTGAAACTGTGAAGAAGGGAAGCCCCTATTGCTCTCAGTTTCGGAGGTGAGAACTGTAGATTTATTTATATGCTTCCTCCATCACAAACCAGTGTGATTCAAATGGTGGATTCTGGAATTCTGTTTTCTGCTTTCCTTTCCCTGTTCAGCCCCTCAACCTTAGCGACTGTTAATAATGCACACACCCACAGTGGAATATAAGATGCATTAATGAGAAAGTAGGGTCCATATTCCTTATTTGGAACCTGAGACTGTTCTCAAACTAGACTTCATGCTTCTGACCTGTATGCATTCATCAGTTGCATGGGTAAAAAAGAAATGGAAAATGGGTAGAGACGGAGGAATCACAGATGAGGTTTTTGTCTTTACAATTTCAGATCAACATTATCATATAAACAATTAATGAGCAGTCTCCAGATGTTCTAAATTGCTTTTCCCTCCCAGGGATGTTGTTAAATATTCCCTAAGCTGGCTCTGCATAGCAAACAGACTTTCCATGGGGAAAATTCCAAGTTTAGCTCTCATGTACCTGGAATCCTTCTTGTGGATGACTTTTAGAAAGACTTCCAAGAATTCCAGCATCCTTGCCTCAACTCTGTGCATTTCAGGCTGAGGCTTCAAGAATGGTGCCTCCAAGTGATCCCCAAAATGCTAGTGCCTACAATGTCTATGCCTAAACTTTATGCTTTATAGGGACTTAGATAGTATAAACACTTGTTTAAAGAATGGGCAAATAAATGAACTATTGAATTAATAAATGAAATAATGCATCTTTAGAAACAACAGTTGGTTCCTCTTGGTCATCAGATTGCTAAGTTTCCTAACATGGACTTGTTTTTTTTAAAATCATAAATGAAAATCATAAACTGTTTTAAGCTGAAAGATAATAAACTGCACACAGTTTTTTTTTAAGGCCGTAGCTTTATTTATGTAAATGAAATAGAAAAAACTGCCTCGAGTGTAGATAGAAGCCTGCAGTCCATTAACTCTGAGAAATTACGCAGCTTGTCCAACATCATACAGGTGCCAGAGGTTGAGCCAAGAGCCTGAAGACCCCTGGTCTGGGGTATTTCTGCTGCTCAATACCTCCCTTTATGGTTGAGGCTTTATTTCCTATAGTTGTTTCTGGGTACCCACTAGGTACCCAGAAAGAAGGCATCTCTCTGAAACTAGAATAAGTGGGTCAAAGGCTTGAAGAAGTATTGAAAGGGACTTCAGGGTAACCAAAGAGTTGATGAGGAAAAGGTTCTCTTCATGGAAGTACTCCAGCTAATAAACAAAGAAGGAATGACAGAATCACACTTCACCATTTCACAGTCCCTAAAGAAATAACAGATCTAGACCATGTCAGTGACTGCCAATGGCCCAAAGAGAAAAACAAGCAAACTATTGGTCCCTCCTAATAGAAATGTACCATACCACATGGGAAGTATTCCTGCCAAAAATTTGAACTTGACTCTAAATCAAACCTAGAAAGCCCCTAATTACCAGTTTACAAGAGATACAAGAAACAGAGAAACTTATCAAATTGACACTATGGAAATGCAATCAGCAATACTCAGATTATACAAAACTCTACAGGCTGTTCCACAAATAAATTGTCAGGAAAAACAATGGAGAATTCAGATCTGCGATTTAAGAGTCTTAGAAGACATGTCAACCAGTTTTAAGTATGAACCTTATTACAGTCTTGATTCTCTGAGAAAACACCAATGACAATGACATAGTGGCTACTCCGGGGCCTGCAGTGAGAGGTCATGACAGCTCTGTGGAGGCTTTGGCAGCCGTGTCCAGGGTCAGGGTCACGAACCTGGTCACAAAGGCAAGGCCAAGGAGTGGTTCTGGGTCACCATGCAGGACTGCCTGCCCAAAGAATGAAGATCAAGGCCCTGGAGGTTAGCCATGATTTCTCCTTGCCCATCGAGGAGTCTAAAATCATTGACTTTTTCCCAGGGAGGTCCCTCAAGGATGAAGTTTTGTGTATTAAGCTCATGCAAAAGTAGACCTGTGCCAGCCAGCAGACCAGGTTCAAGGTATTTGTTACCCTCAGAGACTACATAGCCATGGCAGCCTGAGTAGCTGCTGTCATGGGCAA
The DNA here is from genome assembly GCF_002776525.5 of Piliocolobus tephrosceles. Classification (NCBI taxonomy): domain Eukaryota; kingdom Metazoa; phylum Chordata; class Mammalia; order Primates; family Cercopithecidae; genus Piliocolobus; species Piliocolobus tephrosceles. Next base: position 52,334,030 of record NC_045441.1, read on the forward strand.
GGCCAACATCCTGGTTGAGCTCTCCACCACCTGTCTGCTTGAGGACACTTCGGAGAACAAGATAGGCGATCCCCAAGTGGTCCCTTGCAAGGGGACTGGCCTCCGTGGCTCTGGCGCATCTCCTGGCTTCCAGAGACACTGGCATCATCTCAATCCCCGTGCCCAAGAAACTGCTGCTTAAGGCTGGTATCTATGAATGCTACATGTTGGCCAGGGGCTACACTGCCACCTAGGGCAATTTCACCACAGCCACCTCTGATGCCGTCTCCAAGACCTTCGGCTATTTTACCTCCCAACCCACCTCTGGAAAGAGACCACATTAACAGAGCCTCTTATCAGGAATTCACTGACCGACTCCTAAAGACTCACACAAAGTCTTAGTGCAGAGGACCTGGGTTCCCACTGTGGTCACCATGTGGTGTTTTTATATAAGAAAAATAAAGCAAATTAAATTTAAAAAACAATAAAGGACAAAAAAAGAGACATCAAGGAAATTTGAAGGATGTTTTCAGAACATTAATATACTACGGGTAATATTTTAGGTGGAAAAATGGTATTGTGGTTACTTTTCTTTAAAGACTACTTATCTTTTATATATCCATGTTAAAATATGAATGAAATGCTGTGATAACTGGGATGTGCTTCATATGACCTTGAGAGAGGCTAAAAGCGAGTAGAGACAGGGATGAAATATGATTGTAAGTTGATAATTGTTCAGGTTGGGTGATGGAGTTCATGGGGTGGGGTTATTAGCCTAACCTTTCTACTTGCATAACATGTTTTAAATATTCCATAAGAAAAAAAATAAGAAACTTTGTCCACAATTATAACAGAATGCTGTTTTTCTAAATTCTTAAAAATTAAATTAAATAAAAAATCTGAAAGCTAGGAAACAATTTGACGTGAAAGGAAGAGGCTTTTGGAAGTACAAGGAGCTCTCATTAGGGGTGAGGCATAAGGAGTCTCTCAGAAAGTTTCCAGTCTGACTGAAGCCAGACTAGATCAGAACATGGAACCTACTGGTGGGGAAGGTGATGTCTCATGGGAAAGAGCATAGTCTCACTTAGTCTTGGTCTCATCCATGTTATAAGTGACAATGGCAGCTTTGGCTCTGTATCTTTAAACTATTTATAGGACATTCTGAAACATACATTTTGCAATGTCATTAAAAGATCATCCCATAACCAAAAGATCAAATCCCAAATGGATATAGCACAAATGACTGCCATCTGAACAAGCTTTAAAATGTTCTGCCTGGGTACAGTGGCTCACACCTGTAATCCCAAGATTTCAGGGGGCCAAGGAGGATGGATCGATTGGGCCCAGGAGTTTGAGACCATCCTGAGCAACATAGTGAAACCCCGCTCTATAAACATATAAAAAAGTAGCTGGGTGTGGGGTTGTGTGCCTGTAGTCCCAGCAACTCAGTAGGCTGAGGCGGGAGGATTTCTTGAGCCTGGTAGTTCAAAGGCCGCAGTGAGCTGTGGTTGCACCACTGCACTCCAGCCTGGGTGACAGAGTGAGACCCTGTGTCAAAAAAACAAAAATTAATAAATAAAGAATAAAATGTCATTCAAAGAACACCTGAGACATAACATTCCCGAAGCTGATCTAAATGTTCCAACTGGAGGAAGCCTCTCTGAAGTTCCCCTGAAAGGATCCACTTTCTTGCACTTTGACCTCTGACCCTAAGCCACCCTGAACCCATTTGTGAATTACTGTGGAGGCCATTTACTGAAATTGAGATTTGAGATTTGATGACCCAAAGAAATCAAGATTTCCACAAATGCCTACTGAGTTTGTTGGCAAGATCTGGTCCAAATATCATGAAATATCAAATATAGCAATTTTCAAATGAGACACAGGGCAGGTAATGACCAGTAATCGGTGAACAAAATCAAAGCAGAAGGAACAGACCCAGAGCTTACCTCTAACTTTGTCCTTCAGGAACCCAAATCTAAGGTAGCAATCATTCTTCATTCAATTCACATAAAGTCAAAATAATCTTTCATTCTGGGTGTAATCACTTGATGATTTGACACCTATGAGTCATAAGTGGCCCTGTTGTAAAGAGGATAGGCTCAAGCCAGGTGGCAATGTGTTAGGTCACATTTAAGCCTCAGTTGTTTCACAGTCTGTTCCCACTCAGGCTTCTGCCTTCACTGCACCTGGGGCAGGATCTGGGCCCAGCCTCACCAAGTGCCATCAGTTTCAGACCCAATATATTGCAATGAACCTTAAAAATTCTTAGACGGTCACATATTTGCAATGAGAATATTTCTCAAGGGGAAAAATACATTTTTAGTTGTTTGGCCAAAACAAGCAAAACTGCTCAAAATGTCGAAATAGAGGGGCCCCTGCTACTTCATGAATGGTTTGCCGAGGTATAGAGGTGAAACCGCTTTCCTCTGTAGCCCCAGTAAGCAGGCACACACATGTTTATCGATTAGGACATACTACAGTGGGCGTCCAATCAGATACACCAGTCCCCTGGGTAACTCCAAATTCCTGCTTGAAGTTTGGCTTCATTTCCCATAATGACTACATTTGAGGGATGAATTAAAATGGCCAAAATTTTCAATACATGTTTGAGAAGGGTTAAGTATAAAAATGCCATTAAACAATAATGGGATTTGTATGTGAAACATTATACTCTTTGAACATTTTTTAGAAAGTCACTCTCCTCTTTCCCCTTCGACTAATAACAATTCAACATTATTTAACATAATCCTTCTGACAGGTAATTTCTGACACGAAATTTATTACTGGTTTGCCCTTTGAGGGCATGTTTCACTATTAATGTTTCCTTTTAAAAGCTATAGCATACATTAGATTCTCATACAGAGTTTCCCCCATGTTTTCCTTGGAAACCCCTACTTTCTGTGGTATTTTACATTACCCAAGTCTGTTTTAACTGTATCCTTACACACACACACACCTCTTCTCTAAATGGCCAGGACTACACTTAACATTGAAGGATTTTATTTCACCATTCTTGGATTTACCTATAACTGAATAAACAACATCATTAGCACAGCATACATTTTTTAAAATTGTCTCCTGTACCTAACTGAGTATGTGATTAAGTGAGCTACAGGGCTTGAATTTACCACTATCATTCTGGGAAATGAGAGAGCCACGGCTTGTAGATGTTGCCCATATAGGGCCAGTGAGACCTGCACACAGCCATTCTGATTGGTGCTTCAGGCCCTTCCCCATGCAGGACGTAGGAGACTGTTCAGAACATATTTGTGATTCTGACTCATTCAGAGAAATGATTTTTTACCTGGTGAGTCAGCACAAAGCTAGGTATTTCCTTACCTGTGCTAACCATACAAGGGCATTGCTACCTGGAGAGCTGAGTCATCTCCCCCAGAAGGAAACACGCACCATCTCTGCTTTTTCTAGAACAGCTTTCCTGGCATCATGAGCTCAGAGGTTGGAGCTAACTATATGGTGTCCTTCCTTCGAGAGGAGGCATCATCCAAATGGCCTGCTGGCTGGCAAAGCAGCAAGGGGACATGCGAAACTATTACTTATTCTTTCTCTTTTCTTTTCTTTGCAGCTTTAGGGAGGTCAAGTTTGTCAAGTTATAATTTACATATAGTAGAATTCACCCTTACAACATGCAGTTCTATGGGATTTGGCAAATGCATACAGCCATGTAACAACCACTGCAACCATGATATAGAACAGATTCCTCACCTCACTCCCTTTCCCCCTTTGTAGTTAACCCCTTCTTCACCCCACTCCCTACCTTGCACATACATATTTTATTTATTTATTTATTTAGAATACAGAGTCTCCCTCTGTCACCCAGGCTAGAGTGCAGTGGCGCGATCTCAGCTTACTGCAACCTCTGGCCTCCCATGTTCAAGCGATTCTCGTACCTCAGCTTCCTGAGCAGCTGGAATTACAGGAATTACAGGTGCGCACCACTACCCAGCTAATATATATTTTTAATTTAATTTTATTTTTTTAGTAGAGATGGGGTTTCACCATGTTGGCCAGGCTGGTCTCAAACTCCTGACCTCAAGTGATCCTCCCGCCTTGGCCTCCCAAAGTGCTGGGATTACAGGTGTGAGCCACCGTCCCCGGCCTCTACCTGGCATATACATATTTAAATAATATTCAGATGACTTACAAGAGAGGCACAGATTCATCTGCAGGTCGATTCATGAACATCTTTGTAACTTATCTTTAGTGGAGGGGTGGGATTTACCGGTGCTGAGCTCTAGGACCTTCGATACTACCAGAAGATTGAGGACACGTCAGGGGAGAACTGTTGCCTCACTTTTGTCCCAATATGTAACCTGTTTCCACAGAGAAACATGCAGGAGTAATTGCACAGGTAAATTCTTAACTTCCTAACTCTTCCTGTAAGTTTAAGAGGAAGATCTACTTCCCCACTAAGTTGGGGAAAGACAATTCTCTTAAATGTCTCACCTCAACCAAATTCCAATAGGGAAAAGCTGGGGACTCACACACACACTCCTATCTTGGCCCATGCCTCTCCTCCCACAGACAACCATACATAAACAACTCCCTGTGTCTCTGACACACACACACATGCACACATACACACACACGCAAACCAAAAACCAAAAAACAAAACAAAAAAAAAGGAGCAACACAAAAACTGCTAAGACAATCTGTTCTCTATAGTGGTCATTAACTTTCCAAGGCCACTGACTGGACTTTCCAGGCCCAGGCCTGTGCAGAAATCAATGTTGAAAAGCCTCCATTCCAAGAAAGTGAAACTTATCTGAGGTCCCTAAGCGTTAGGGAAGAGTTAAATTTTTAGGTTACTGGGCCATTAGCAGCTCAGCCATCCATTTTTCATTTGAAGAAACCTTTTTAAAGGTTGAATTCTTATCTTGGGGAAGCCTGTAAATGCAGTTCTTGTGTTTTCATTGGGTTTATTTAGCCTGGGGGATTAAGGTCCCTCTGTTTAGGCAGTAAATTTTCCCCTTTGTGTGAATGTATGCAGTGAATATACTTAAAACTCCATCAGACCAGGCTAACAAAAATGTAGCTGCCTTTACACAGCAGTATTTGGCAAGTATATAGTCACTCAGGATGGCTGCGTGGTGCTTATAATTGAACTGTGGTCACTAAGCCCAATGCTATCAACTTCTGTAAAAACCCAAAGCTCAGATACCTCTGAGCACGCCTTTCACCGCCTTCCCTCCAGCCCTTCCCCTTGTTTCCAGCTCCCCACTGTTCACCCAGCTGGCAGAGAGGAACACGGAAAGAACCCCAAGATGAACAGGAGACATCCCTGTAGCTCTGAACTTATACCATAAAAGCTGTACCCCAGGGCCCAGAAGGACAGAACGGAAGACCTAACAGCGTGAGTTACAATGCTTGGGACGCCAGGGAAGGAGAAGTTCTTCAGAAAAGAAAAGCTACAAAGTCTGTCTTAAGAGGCCCTGGAAGGCTTCCCGTTCTTGGTTGAGAACCATGCTGACATTTAACCATTTGAATCAATATTATCTGGCACTCAGGGCACAGATTCCTGGCTCCTCAAAGTCCCCCTTACAATAGTAACTCAGACAATCTGAGGCCTGCTAGCTGACCTTTTCTCCTTCCTCTTCTGATGCCATGTGTCCACCTCTCTAACATCAGCCTCCCTGGCACTTGTGCCAGAGCCCTGTCAACCACAGGCGAGTGTGCTCAACAGCTGTAGGCTTCCAGCAGACGAGTGCACGACCTTTGTAGCTCAGCATCCACTCTTCCCTGCAAGAGACCAAACTACCTCCACGCACCTGGCGCATCAAACTCAACAAGGGAGACTTGGGTCCTGCCAGAGTTGAACCAAAAGGAAAAGCCAGCTCATTGAACAGAAATGCAGGAAGACAGAAAAACACAATTTTTTTCATACAATTGTCCCGAAGACAAACTCAAATCAAAATAAAAATACATGCAAGAGGATTGTTCTATTTTAAAACTACCTTTTATCCTCAGGCTAAGGGCTAGCAAGATATTTTCTATCCATTCCAGGGATTACATTCACTTAACAAATATTATTCTTAACAGGCCCTTGTTAAACATAACATTTGTACTAAGGCCCTAATAAACCTAGAAGCAGATAAGATCAGGGCTCAGAAATTCAACAAGACAAAGAACTTAGGCAGCCCAGCACTGTCCAAAGCAATGGACAGACTTCCCCACAGACCTAGGACCCCAAAGAAACCAAGCCATGTCTAAAATGCATGTCAGAGAAGCACACGTTTCTCAAAAAGTAATTTAACATACAACTTACTATTCAAGATCTACATATTAATTCAAATTATTGTTGCTTACCCTTAACAGTGACTACCTCAGGTCTGCATTTTTAGAAAAAATGTATCTGCAAGGCTATTTAAAGCTGCACTTCTGTCATCCTGCCTTAGATGGTAAGCTCCAAGACGAGTTCTTTGACTTTCTTATTGCAACTACAGATATACCATGATATACAAGCAGGTCATAGATTACAAATGAACACTGATGACTAATCGCTACTGGTTAATGTTTATGCCAATAATTGCAAAATCTCCCTGTTAAATTACGATAATTTAAGAAGAAATGTCACGATCCTGTTCTTCTCTTATTTGAGCCAGACAATACTTAGCCTCACACATAACCAACAGTCCCTATCATTAGCCTTTATTGGCCTAAGGATTATTCATACATCAACACATGTCAACCATCACGCTGGCCATGTCTGAGCAACTTCAGTGCCCTGGTTTTGTATGGTAATGATTTCTGAAGGAGTAAACGATGAAGTCGGATTTTTAAAATAGTTTTAAAGTTACTGATGTAAGTCCTTATGCCTTGGACTTTAGCCTGTTCAATGTGCTGTGCTGGTGGGGAGGGAGATTGGGGGCAGGGTGGAAGGGTGGAAGCCAGGGAGGGAGGGAGACTGGGACTGAATAATATGAAGTTTCAGAGCATCATCCTTAACAACCAAATCTGCTGGCTCTGACCACAGGCTCATTAACAGTTTCAACTACGTACTGTTTCCCCTTTAACAACTCAATTTTCTCCCGTCTGTTTAAAAACAAAACAAAACAGAATTCCCAAAAGGATCTTTCTGGTATTTTACTGCTGAAGTCCTTTATTTACCTGTTACATCCCTGACCCCTACCCCTATCAAAAACTCACAACCAAAAGAAAAGTGAAAAGAACACAGGAAAATATGAAACATATAGATATATATCAGGGGGAAAATGTCTTGGTCCTGCCTTCTCCTTTAGGAGTAAGGAAAGACACAAACCAAGATGAAGGACAAAGAGAGCTTGAGAGTGTGTGTGTGTGTGTGTGTGTGTGAGAGAGAGAGAGAGAGAGAGAGATGCATGGGTGTGAAATCTGTATGGTGTAAGGGGAAGTCATATAAGGTCTCTCGGTGCCCTGATGTCACAATTAATAAACAAAGCTCACAGCCAATGACATTACCGAGGAAATACAATGTAGGGCGCTGTTCAGTGCTTGTTTTGAAGGGCAAAGTCTGGTGGAAAACAGAGAAAGCCAGAGGAAGGAAGGGAAATTCAGTTTAAACTCTTCTACTTTGAACCTTAAAAGCAAGCCAAATCCCAAGGCTGGCTTTGTTAGAATACTATCTTTCCAAGTATGCACATGGTAAAAAAACAAAACACACACACACACACACGGCCCTGTGGGCACTGGTCTTATTTTGGGTAAGAGTCAATGTTCTTTATCATTTTGTGGTTTAACAGATAAAAAGACATTAAACCACTTTCCTTCCAAAGCATTTCACTTCCAGAGTTTTGTGCTGGAACAAACTGAGCATTGTGTACTTCATTTAAACTCTGAAATCCTACCTGGTTTAATGTTTTTCAAATCCATAAGGCAAATGGTGAAGCACACACCTTTCTCCTATGGCAGCAAAGTGAACCCAGCTTGTTTTTATGGATTGGACCCTCCTGTCAATGAGTGCGCTCCAGATGTATTTGCACATTCCAGTGCCTGGAAGGCCTCATTCCGCCCCCAAGTGCGTGTATGCGTGAGCATGAACACTCGTTCATGCTCACTCAAGGGATACCCTGTGCAATGGCATTCCTCTTCCTATTTCTCTTTGCATTCAGTCTTGAGGCCTCACACTGTACACATTTCTCGGTTAGTTTTATCCACAAGCTCAGATTTCTTGAATATTAATTAAAAGGTTGCCAATTAGCTACAATCTCTCTAAAATAGGTCTAAAAAGATGGCCAGACAATTACAACTTCTAGTTGATCTGATAGAAGTAAGAAGTAGAAGAGAGTATACTGAGTGTGGGAAGGGCAGGGAGAAGGGAAGGATAGGGAGAGATTTGTTGAAGGATACAAATTTACAGCCAGGTAGAAGGAATAGTTCCTAGTGTTCTGTACCAGTGTAGGGTGATGAGAGTTAGCAATAAAATATAGTTTCAAATAGCTGGAAGGAGGATATTGAATGTTCCCAACACAAAGAAATGGTAAATATTTGAGATGATGAACATGCTAATTCCCCCCTCTGATCACTACACCTTATATATATTCAAACATCACTATGTACCCTATGAATATGTACAATTACGTGTCAATTAAAAATTAAATTTCAAAATATGACCACAACTTTCATATCTGTCTCAGAAGCCTAACTAGAGAAATCATAATCTAGCTTTTCAAAAGGATCACTCATTTTGTCACCAGATAAACCTGTATCTATTTCTGACAATCTTGTATGAGCAACATAAGATGGTCTCCCTGAGCCAATTAAAAAGAAAAAAGGAAAAGGGACACATAGATAAAAAAGCCATTTTGCAACAGAATTTGCAGGGGCTAAGTAGGAATCAGTTCTGATAACAGCTTTTTGTAACTGAGAGGCAGAGGGAAGGTGGGCACGAGCCACTTCTGACTGCTGAGGGTCCTGTTTCCAGGGATGGATGACTGTTCTCACACGAAGACTGGACAAACACACCAGAAATATCTGCCAGGGGGTTCATATGAAGGTGTGATTTGAATCAAGAGGATGTGGGGGTAACTCATCGGGTAATTATTCATACTTTTTAAAAGCAGGACAGCAATAAAATTGTAAATTTTGTAAATTGTAACATCGTAAATAAATTTTTGTAAAGTAAAAAATAAATAATTCTACCCACACACATGAATATCCTGAAGAAGAGAATGCAAACATCTCTAGTAAAGTAGGACAATCTTTCTTGGTGAGATAAATTGTTTTTCAGTGGTATTTCATGGACATTTTAATCTTATGAAATGTAAAAAGTGGTGGTTGCTATCAAAATATTACCACAACCATTTTCTCTGTATTGAGGGCAAGATTAAAGGACAATTAGAGAGTTGGCAGTAATGCTTTCCCAATCTTATTCTAATTGCAATTTTTAAAAAATCAACTTTATTGAGATAAAATTGCATATAGTGAAATTTATCCATGTCAAGTGTTCAGTTATTGAGTTTTAGCAAACGTATATGCCCGTGTAACCACCAGCATGATAAAAATATAAGACATTTTTGTCACCCCCAAAAATTCTCTCCTGCCCTTTGGCAGCCTCAACGGATCTGCCTCTGTCACTTGAAAACATTTTGCCTGTTCTAGGGTTTCATGTCAGTGGAACCAAGGACCGAATGCACTCTTGCGTCTGGCCTGTCTGATCTCAGTTTTGCCAAACCCCTCATTTTGTTCAAAGCCCTGTGCCCCTCACTTCTTTGTCTCATAGGCGGGAAATCAACTTCAATTCTGATAACAAGACCAGAGATGGACGAGTGCCATTTTTGAGAAAGTTGTTAAAATAGCAGGAAACAAGGAGCAGGAAGCAGTGAAGATCAACTCCAGTTCATTTCCTCTTGGAGTATTAATTTTAGCACATTGTTTGGGTTTCCCCAAAAAGATATTTTTGAAATAAGGGAATTCCACGCATGAAGGCCAAAAATAGAAAATAAGAAGACTGGATACTCTTTTCTACACAGTCCTGAAATGTCATGTCTTTGACAAAACAAATGAGAGATAAATGCTTGATAATGGAATCAGAGGAAAAGGTGGGTCTTCTCATAATATCTAGATGGATTCAGGCAAAATACAAAAGTAGAAAGCAATTATGAGCTGTTTTTGAATCTATCAACATTGCTCTCACTTAAAGTAAAAATGTCCTGTGTTTATAAATTAGTAGTTTACCTACCATCACGTCCACCAAACATGAATACTTTCTTTTTCTTGTCCGAACCAGGCAAAGGTATCCAGTTCTTTATGGACATGGTCTTTACTATGTAAGTCATTTCAGTGTTACAAGAACCCAAATTATCAAAAGTTTTAGGCTCTCATTTTTTCATGTCCTTCAATACCTTCCTATGTAATATATCTCTTTTTTTTTAATGAGAAAAGGCATAAATTGTTCTGTATCCTAAGCCCTTATATAAACCATCAAGTTCTGGGTTCTAGTTTCCATCAAGCTGCTGTCACATAGTGAGTGGAAGAGAATATATTAATTCTCCCAGTTCCCTGGGGTAGGATGCAAATACTGAATCATTTACATCTTTTAAAAAATAAAACAAGGAGACTCCTAGTTTAAAAACACTTTATTTAAGAGTAATGTTTATCATTAAAAACACTTCTACATCAATTAAAACAATTTTGGTCCCAATGATATGGTTATTTTGATCTATAGTATAATGGACAAAAAAAAATCTTGGACAAGAAACAGGAAACAGTCAACATGATATACATCAAGAAGAAATATGGAGAGGGCTGTACTCATGACTTTTATTATCTTATTATTTTATTTTATTATTTAATATTTATTATTTTATTATTTACTGAGAAATTATCTATTGGGTTCTTGCCCTAGGTAGAGAAGTTCCTCAACTGGATAGATTATCTGACCAATGAAAGAAGCAAGGAGTAGGTTAATCCAACCACTGAAATATAAGTGGTTATTTAAAAGAAGAAAGTTTTGATTCTTCTGAATGAAATGTTAGCACCAACCACTATTTAGTAGGCAGTGTTGCCTTCTATTATCTAGTTCTATAAGAAAATAGTTATTCTTAATCTTTCACCCACAGAAGTATATGATGGCAGAAAATAAACCCAAATCTCACCATAAGCATAGATTCCCTCAGATATCTATAGCTAATATGAAAAAGAAATGGAATTTATCATATTTCTTTAGTATCAAGTATGCAGAGGTGGCGAGATCTAGTCAAAAGGGCATCAAAGCCAATACTTCATAAACAGTTCTTGAGTCCTCATTTCCTGTGATAGTGACCTTGAATAAGTCACGATCCTTCTAATTTTCTTTTTTTTCCCCCCTTTATTTGTTAAAAGAAATCCTGCCTTACCTGGATTTTGAAAAAACTAGAAGATGCACATGAGCTGGTTTGAAAACTTTCGAGTGTCACACAGATGCGGAGGATGGTGTCCTTTTATGCACCCCATCCTGCTAAATACTGTATGCTACATGTATTCTTACATAAGCACTGCCTTTAAACTTGTGAAACCACCCAGCTCTCAGCCACAGATCCCCTGAGGACACATTCCTCCTCACGTCAGCAATGGTTACACTTCTGTGAACACTTTTATGTTACCTAAAGACTCCTAAATCCACAGCAAAACTTCCACACTGTTTTCTAAACTGAAAGCACTGCTGGCTATAACTTACCAACCAACTAACAGACTAAGTAACAAACTAAAGTGTAGGGGTATAAAGCTTACCAGGTTTTGAACCACAATGAGGAAAATAAATACAAATAAAAAATGTGAACAATGTGTGTGACACATTCGGATTGTAGTCATTGCTCATTAGCAGCCACTGTCAACAAAGACCTCCTTTGAGACAACTTCCACCTGGTTGGGATGACCAAGTTCTGCACAGCCTGCTGCATGCTAAATGTATCCAACTCCCTGTTCTGCATCTGGCTGAGATAGAAAGGTTACAGGAATAGTGACAGGGAGTTGGTACGACATGGAACAAGGATTCAGATGAGTGACTGCCCAATTTTACTTTCAGTGGGATCAAAAGGCCTCAACAGATAGGCTGTGATCAAAACAAAACATACCAGATCATGTTGGCTAAGTTCTCAAAGGCTGTGGGGAAAATGATTCTGCATATTTTTTTAGATTTCATTCAATTATACATAAAGTTTTCTGCCACTGAATACTCATCTGGTAGTAGTGGAGTACAGTGAATTTATCAGTTTGGGGATAGGATGCAATTGCTGACCTTTGGATGCTCACATTCAAAGAGCAGTCAGTCAGTCAATTAGGCCATCTTTTGAGTGATTATCATGAGTCCCTGTAAGGGATTTACCTTATTTTGTCATGGTACGATTGTGGAAATTGACCAAGTTAAAAATCAAATTGGAAATAAACAAATCCTTAATTCTTTTAACTTTTTATTTGGAGAAAATTATAGATTTACAGGAGGCTGCAAAAAAGTGTACAAGGAGGTTGGGTGTTCCCCTCACCCAGTATCCTCCAATGGTAACATCTTACATAATTATAGTACAAGATCAAAACTAGAAAATTGACAGTGGTCCCATACACAGAGTTTATTCAGATTTCACCAATTTTACATGCACTTTTGTGAGTGTGTGTATTTAATTCTGTGAAATTTTATCACAGGTGTAGATTTGTGTAACCATGACCATAATCAAGACACGAAACTGTTCCATCACAAGAATTCCCCATGATACCCCATAGATTCAACTCTAACCTCTCTACCCAAACCTAACTCCTGATAACCACTAATCTTCTCTCCATCTCTATAATCTTGTCATTTCAAGAATGTTATATAAATGAAATCATACAGCATATAATCTCTTGAGATTGGCTTTTTCCATTAAGTATAATTCCTCTCAGATCCGTACAAGTTATCATGTATATCAATTGTTTGTTACTTTTCATTGCTGAATAATATTCCATGACACAGTTTGGTTAAATATGAATGTACCACAGTTTGGTTAACCATTCACCCACTGAAGGATATTTGCAAACACCTTTATTTTAAAGTAGTCCACTGTAATCCCAGCACTTTGGGAGGCTGAGGTGGGCAGATCACCTGAGGTCAGGAGTTTCAGACCAGCCTGGCCAACATGGCAAAACCCTGGCTCTACTAAAAGTACAAAAATTAGCCGGGCATGGTGGTACACACCTGTAATCCCAGCTACTTGGGAGGATGAGGCAGGAGAATCACTTGAAGGCAAGAGGCAGAGGTTGCAGTGAGCCAAGATCGTGCCAGGGCACTCCAGCAGACCATTTTATAAATAAATAAACAAACAGTCCAAATTTGTGAATTTTGACACAGATTAAATTAGTATATATATATAGGATTGCCCTTACTCAGGAAAATATACCACACCCTAATCTATTCAGAAATTAATTGTATAAAAATACACATTCACTTTATGTCTTTCATGTGAAGTTCTTAAGAATATGTCTTAATCTTATTGTACTTACAAAAACCTGTAGCAAAAGCTTTCCATCCAAACATCCTGTTTTTGTCCTAGACTTTTATTCAGTAACTTAACTACTGTAATGCTTCAATGACTTCCACAGAATCCAGAATTTTAAAAGGTATCTATTTTTTCCAGATAGAAGAACCGAATTAACAATCTCCAAGACTGCTGAGTGGTTTTGATCTGCCTTGCTTACTTCTTCAGCCACTTTATATGCTGAAATATTTCCAGTGCAACCAGAATTTTCAAATGCAAAATTCTGACTTTCTCTTCTGTCATTTTAAGCTCTTAAGACATCATATATAATAGCAAATAAATGACAAGCCCTTGCCATGTGCCCAATAATTGTGGGTTAACTCCTCTACACATTACAAATATGTTTTGAAATTGCCTCTACTTTTTTTCCATTTCACAAATGAGGAAACTGAGGCCCATGGGGTGGAGGTACCTTTCCTCTGGTCATGCCTACATCCAGCAAATGGTGTGTTCAGGATTCAAACCGGAGGGGCTGCTTCTAGAGCCCAAGCCCTTAACACTGCATGACCTCTACCTTGCCGACTTCAAAAAGTTCATCCCTGCAAATACCTTTTTCATTTCCAACTAATTCCTCCCTTCTTTGTCCCCAAACACTCTTGCCTTTATGGATTTTTGTTTCTTGTTACCTTCCACGTCTGTAGAACAAATCCCCTTTTCCACCACCACCCCACACTAAAATAGATTCTACTCAAGCTAACTATGTGGAGTCCCCTTTCCAAAAAAAAATATAATAATAATAAGGGCAATGAAGGAAGGCCCAAGTTTCTCCCAAGATCAAGACTAACATGGTAATGATTTGGAGGGGAATAATCCATTCTTGAGAATTTTACATATTCCTTTCTTTTGGTCCTTTTGCTCTCTCGTTTTGTAATTGAATGCCCCCAACTGGAAAGTGGACAGAGGAAACAAAGAAAAACCATGAAACTCATATTGGTTGATATGCCCCTTTACGAAAATCTTAGGGGGGCAGGGAAGCCAAAGAGGCTGTCACAACTCTTGGCTGAAACGTGTTCACCTGGGGTTAGCTATTTATTTATTTCCCTGAACAGTGACTGAGTCCCACAACTCCTGTAGGAATAAATATATATTTAAAGACCCTAGGATATGTATTTAGATTTTAAACTCATTTTTTGATAGCTCCAGTCCCTGTTCCCTCATATCTTTGGTTTTGACACAATGTGGATAGTGCTAGGGGTGTAATTATTTCACATTTTAACTTTTATTTGCAATAGAATATAAATAAACTGAAAATGTTGCTTTTGCCTCACTCCAAATCTTGCTGCAAACTAAAATCCTCAGAAGCCTGTCTGGCCTGCACAATTTTTACCTCTTCCATGAATAGCGCATTAGCCAGCCCCTCCTCATCATCATCCCCTGCCTACCATCCTCAGTTTTCACATAATTAAATTAATCAAACATTGGCATTTGCCTGCTACATCGAGTTTTCTCCCAAAAAGGATCCTCAGGAAAGCCATGTTAAAAAGACTTTGCATGTAAGAATTGCTCATCAGGTTCACTGTCTGAGCTTCATGAGGTTGGTCTGCTCTGATTAAATTTAGGTCTTGCGCCTGCAAGTTTGGCTGGACACAGGGAGGAGACGTCAGGACAGTTGACGGTTTTTGCACCCATTCTCCATTTCCTACTTAGCAACTCCTCCATTCAAATAGCATTTTTCCTTCAATCCATCAAGGCACATCAGGGAGCTCAGAGAGAGGTAAGTGTAAGAGAAGAGAGGCTACAAGGACCATGGAGAAAGGAAGATCCAGGGACACAGGGATGTAAAGGGTGGGGGTACTGAATTGAAGGTGGGAAGAAAGGCAATGGGGAAGCAGGAATCCCTACAATCTAAGTGCTGCTGTCCACCCCTCACCATACTCCCACCCCTACACCCCAGAGCTCTTCACCCTCTCAATGTCACCAAAATTGCTTTTAATAACCCAATTATTGATCCCCTGTGATCTTTATGAAAGCAGAAATTAAGCCATAGGTGACACTGCTATAGCTGCAGGTCACATCACAAAAGGATGGTCAGTAGTATCCTAAAGATCACTGTGTAACATTCTCATATCCTGGCTGTCCCTGACTTCTTAGATTGTGTAAAAGGACAATGTGATGATGACAGGATGCGGTTCTAACTAATACAATAAACAACACAACAAAACAAAACAAAAACACCTGGGCCTGCCTGGAACTTTCAGAACTAAAGTTACTCATTCATCAGCTAGAAATAGGTGTCGGAATTTTACTAATTTGCAGCAGTGCAGAGCTATGCGTGTCTTTATTATACACATGCTTTCCAGAGGCCATGCTGTGAAATGGGGCATCTGTCTTGGCCAGACGAAGTGTCTGCAAAGGACCTTCTGTATACAGTGTTCCCCACCCCACCCCCTCTACAGTCCCACGTTACTCTTAGACCAAAGTGCCTGCAACTATCTTATGAAACTTATTAGGTATTTCCAGACACTCTCATGGATGGAAGTTTAATCTGTGGGTAAAGATAAAATCCAAGTATATGTATTTATGGGCTTATTTTCCCATCTTTTATAATTAGCATTATTTCAGGAAGAAAATCCCAAATAAAATCTAGAATAATACAACACATTCATTACAATCTCTTGCTCTCTCTTGCACATGTATATATGTTATAGATATTATATACATATATGTGTGTGTGTGTATATATATATCCTGTATATATGTCAAATGAACTTAAACTTTGAGAGGCTTAAGCTATAAAAATTTAGTTCAAAGCTGGGACTTCAATCACATCCTACAGATCAAATTGCCAACACGATTGGAAGAAAAGGGAGTGTTTTTAATCTCATGTAATTTACTATACAAAGGCAAGCATCTTTTTCTTACAGAACATTTTTTTTGCTGAAATCTGTCAGCCAACAAAACAGGATGAGAGCTGAAGTTCTGTATCAGAACATACTGAGTTGGAAAGCAATGAATTTCATTTTGCCTGTTGCAAGTCACTTAAGACAGCAAAGAAAAAGCGAGGTGTCCCTTGTTTACACGTATACAAAAATGAAAGCTCTTTAAAATACAACACAGCACAGAAGTAATTCTGCCTTACTTTAAACAAAGACTCCCCCGTCCCCATCCCCCAAACTCTGTAGGGAAAACTTACCAGCTCTACCTCTGCCACTCTTCTTAACAACATCAGGTCACCTCACAGTATGTAAATTGAGCCAGGCCAACTCAACAGAGGGATAAAGTAATGATGGATAGAGTGAGGCGAAGATGGAGTTTGGCACACAAGATGTTCAATCACTAGTTCTAGGTTAGGGGTGAGTGATATTATAATAGCTTAATGGACTCACCAGTGCTAATTAACCTGGGACACAAGGAATGACCAAATGCATCATGAAAAGCTGTTATAATTCTTCAAGCAAGTCTAACGATCATAGAAATAATCCACAGGCCAAGTGTCCAAAGACACTTGATGGTAGCTTTAAAAACACCCCACCACACACAAAAGACCCTCCCAGCCCTCGGAATGGTTGCTCATCCCTTTGACACATTGTATTAGTCCATTTTCATGCTGCTGATAAAGACATACCCAAGACTGGGAAGAAAAAGAGGTTTAATTGGACTTACAGTTCCACCTGGGAATCATGGCAGAAAGCGAAAAAGCACTTCTTACATGGTGGCAGCAAGAGAAAAATGAGGAAGAAGCAAAAGCAGAACCCTTGATAAATCCATCAGATCTCATGAGACTTCTTCACTATCACGAGAATAGCACAGGAAAGACCGGTCCCCATGATTCAATTACTTCCTCCTGGGTCCCTCCCACAACATGTGGGAATTCTGGGAGAAACAATTCAAGTTGAAATTTGGGTAGGGACACAGCCAAACCATATCACATGTCTTCTCTTACATGGGCCAAGTTCATAAATAAATATATCCTAGTTCTAGCTCTCTTCCTTGCCTTTTCCTTTTGAGGGAAATCATTACTAGTTTGCCAAATATATACATATATATTTCCAGGTCCATTTTCTACCTTCTCAGAATTCAAATGTAGTGACCATGTATTGTCTCTTTTTCCTGTGGCAGGAAAAGGTCTGATGACAAACGTTCCTCTACTCCTGTTTTGTTCTCCAGTGCTTTGGAGACCATCCTGGTTCCCACATCAAGTGGGAATCCTCCCCAAGTGAACCCAGAAAGATTCAGCTAAGCTGTGGCTCCTCAGGGGCCCAAAGTCAGGAGCCTGGGGAGGCTCTAGAGTTGAGAGAGAGGTTGATGTCATTCTAGGATGAGACAAAGAGGATCGATCATTAATTCTGCCTCTATCTGGTCTAACACCAAATTAAAAGAAACATCCAAACTGACCTTGGACTCCTCCCAGGATTATTTGCATGAAATATGACTTGTGTCTAAACCAGACCCTCCAGATCACTGTTTATCTTTCCTGATCCGGAATCAAGTCCCTCCGAACATTCCCCAAGGGCGCCGTTAGCACGTTTTATTGGTGGAGAGTGCACTGGAAATGATATCTCTTTCAGGGTCCCCAGTGGACAGCTGAAAACAATTGTGGTAGAATAAGTGAGACCAGAACCAGGAGATCAGCTTTCCATTCGCAAAGAGGTGTGCTCTTCTCTTGTGTCACTCCTGAGAGGATGGCTGCTCCTGGTGGCTAAATGGCTATGCCTCATCAGAGAGCAATAACAGAGGATCAAATGCAAGGCCTCATGCAACTCATATTTTTATCCAATTCTTGGGTTCCAGGATTGTTCTGTCAATCTGCATTTTGTAGCAGGGAAAAGAACTGCACTGCTTATCCTGCCAAGGAGATAATGGAACTAGTACATAATGGGACTAGTAATTTCTGAGTTTGCCTCAGAAAGGTTTAACTATCCATTAACCTCACTCTTGAGCTCGGGCTAGAATACCACACATGTCAGGATTCACACCAAATCATGGGCTTGGTCCCAGTGCAAATGAAGCACGGAGTGTGTTGGGACTAGCATCCTATGGTATTATCTTGGCTCTAAGGTTCACATGACATTAAACATACTGGGATCCTTCCCACTACTCAAAATCAATATTATGTGCTAATAATAATAGCAATAATAATAATAGCTAATACTTTTTGCATCTTTATAATGAACAAAAGGCTAATTTACATATGTATCATCTCATTTATTTCTGATGATCACTATGTGAGTTGGTTGCTTATCCACACTTTAGGGATGATGTAACTGAAGCAGGAAGAAAGTAAACATGTCCGAGGTCACATAGCAGTTAACTGGCAGGGCCCAGGCTTAGACCCAGGTCTAGCTGGGTACAAGTTCATGCTTTTAACTGGTTCAAAAGACTTCACTTATAGCAAAAGGAACTTGTTTCATTTGGATAGGAAAACAAGAAGATACAATTCTAGTGCATTCTCCTTTCAATAATTTAATATGAACTGTTCAAATGAGCAATTGAGATGCTTCTCAGCATCTGTGACTCACTCCTTCTGGATCCCAGAGTGCTGTTATGGAAATAAGTTGCAGTGTAGATCATACTTTTGTTCTAATATATGCAATGCAATGCAAGAAATTCAGTTCTGAGATATCCAAGGTAGCTGGCTCCTTCCTTTTGTCCTTTGGAAACAGTAAAATTTCAGTTTGTTTGAGTTACAGCTTCTCTGACTTTGATGCTGACCGGACTGCTCAAATATTTAGTAAAAGTGATTTGGAAGAGTATTCATCATAATTTGATTTAGGGGACTGCTCACTTATCTCATCTACAGAGCTGCTTCACATCCCAAAGTCTCATAAAAATTATACCATATCATCACTGAGAAGAATCACCTGGTCAAAAAGGTGGCCTCTTGGGGAGAAGGCATTGAAATCCCAACATTTAGGTTTCACCAGCTAGAGGGGATTGCATGATACTGTGATTTAGGAGGTCTTGGCCTGGAGTGCTATGGTAAGCACGATGAAAGCGAGACCAAAGATCGTATTTCTCAAGGAATCCAGAACATCACACCAGAGGCAGGCATATGATATCTGTCTGCCGAGGTTAAGATACCAGAGAACTTCAACTGGGGTAGCATGAAAACTGGCCTGGCCCCTCTGATTTCAAAAGCCTCAATTCCTATCCACTTTGATGGTGCGCAAAATGGGTCTGAAATATGATCTCTCAATTATTCCCAAGGTTGCTGCTGCCAGAAGAGCCATAAGCCAGACCCATTTCCATGTTCCGTCTTCATCATCAGCTTTGAAATTAAGACCACGCTGGTGAGAAGCATTGAGAAGTAAAATGAAGGGACCTCTTTTCATTCAGACTTTGGCTAAAATTAAAAGTGATTTACTCCTAAAAGACCTGTTTAGTTGCACAGTGGGGTACTTGCTATATCAACTGTGAGATATAAATAGAATCCACCAGAGAAAGGGGTACATCATGGGACTTGAGATAGAGGCAGAAAGAAACGTTGAGCTATTTAAAACTTTATTTCAAATTTGATCATTGACTGGTCATTCATCATTTATGTATAAAGAAACTATATGTCAGGCACTATGCTGAGCTCTATAAAAACAATGGAGGGAAAAAAACCAGACACAATCCCTGAGTTCATGGAACATCCGGCCTAGTGAGGGTGCTGGGCATTAATTGAATATTTACAAGCATACCTATAAAACCATAACCCACCAAAGAACCAATCCATGCTGCTATGAGAGTATCTAGTAGCAGGACATGTCTTTGTTAAGAAGGCTAGGGAAGATTTTTCTGAGAAATATTGCAAGTTGAGGAAAATCACCATACCACATTAAGCTCGCCCTAGCTTTAAGAAGTGAAGGTCTTGTATTACTACGTAGCAGGCATAGAGGAGAACACAGACATTGCATTGTGGGGGCTCAGGGAGTTGGAGGGCTCAGCAAATATTCAATGAATGACTAAAGTTAGAAATACCCAAAAGATGTTCAGGGTCTGAAGCAGGGTGTAAGGGGATCTATGGTAACTGATGTTCCTGAACCACGTGAAATTCAGAGAACCATGTGCCCTTCTATAGTGGAAGTGGCTTGTAGAAAACAGAAGGAGGAGGAAGAATTAACTAAAAACTCCTTTGAAGTCAAGGGGTTTGGTTAGCTGGGTCTCACAGGTATGAAGCGCCCTCTCTCTAGCGGGGTTCTCTGAAAGCAGATGCTACTACAGAGTCTAATATGAAAACTATTAGAGATAAAATGGATTTTTATCTTTAATGTTAATCAGCATTGTATTCTGCCTTGCTCCATTCCCCATTTACTCTTCAATAATTATTAACTTAATTGTCTATTGAGCTCCAAGCACACAATGTGTCCAGAGTCTAGTTGAGTGATTGACATGTTAAAGTCACACAGGCATGCAGCAGAATGAGCCAGAGTCAGCCTGGGGGAATCAGGAGGGCTTGAAACTTTTCTAGAAAGCTCACTGCAACTAGACCAATAACCCCAGGAATGTTTGAAAGACTAGGCAGCCTATATTTATCCAGGCCTTAAAGAGAGTTAAGTGGGCTGTAATCCTTGAAACCAGAGTTGTGGAGGGCAGTAACTAGATTTACCTTACCTTTAAGTTGAACAGACACCATATTCATCTAGTGTTTGAATCCACTCCTCCCTCTTAATAACCGAACAGAAGCTGTGAAAACAGTTACCTATTGTAAGGTACTTTAACCATTTGACTTCACCTATGAGGTTAAGAAAGAAACCAGTGATAAGTTTTCCCTTTTTACGTATAGTTCACAATTCTAAGTTTTGCTAGGAGAGTATAGTGGGTAGCATCAACACCAGTTTTCATTTTGTAAGGAGAAAGGAGGCAGATTTCTCCTCCACTGGGAGGTGGAGGCAGGGGGCCTGAGGGAGTATTTGCTAAAGTCAGGGAGATGAACTTGGCTTTGCCTGCAGAAGTGATTGACAAGGCGGCTTCCCACTGCTCCGGAAGGAACCCAAATTCAGGGGCTCAGCAGAGCCTCTTTGCCCACCACTGGTTACTTGGCTCCCTGCTGCTGGGGATAACCTCTCAAAAGTTTGCAAATAAAGTTTCTTCCTGTAGTTTTACTCTTTCCCACTTGGCAGGCTTTATGTCACTAATGGATCTGAAATTAATGGGTCCTCCCTCCCTTCCTCCCTTGAATCTCTGGCAAAGTCAGCACATGCTGGGGAATGTGGCAGGCAGTTAGTTATCACCTATGGCACATCTCGAGGGGCTGGGCCCAAGCTATTCTCATCACACCTACTGCTCTCCCACCCAGTGACTAGAATCATGTGGAAATAAATGCAAAACTCATTCGCCATTTCTTTAGATTATATTCACAGAAATGTCTCCACTTATGGATGGAGCACACCAACCATTCTTCTGAAGGCAACTTCTATGTGTGTATAAAATTCAATTCAGGCCAGGCACAGTGGCTCACACCTGCAATCCCAGTACTTTTGGAGGCTGAGGTGGGTGGATCACTTGAGGCCAGGAGTTAGAGGTCAGCCTGGCTAACATGGTAAAACCCCATCTCCACTAAAAATACAAAAATTAGCCAGGCGTGGTGGCGCATGCTTGTAATCCTAACTACTCAGGAGGCTGAGGCAGGAGAACCGCTTGAACCCAGGAGGCGGAGTTATAGTGAGCCGAGATCACGCCACCGAACTCCATCCTGAACAACAGAGCAAGACTGTGTCTCAAAAATAAAATAAAATAAAAATATTTTAAAAAATAAATACAACGAAAAAATTTGATTCAACCAACACAAATTGAGTAGCTATGGTGGCGCACACACTGCATGCTGTGGTATGTGTGAGTGTGGTTATCATCATGGTTAATTCTTTCTTGGCATGAGACCAATAACCCAGGTTGAGGCTTATGCCATTTGCTCTCATTATCTGCAACTGGATTTATCTTTGAGTGGTTTGACCTGCCAGAGCGATATGTCGTGGTTGTGCCAAGCACACCCCAGTACTTGGGTTTGAATGCTGGTCTTGCCATTTATTATTTACATGACCTTGGGCAAGTAACTTAACCTCTCTGTGCCTAAGTCTCCTCATCTGTGAAATAGGAATCATAATAGTATCCCTATTTTACAAAAAAGAAAATGGAGATACAGAGGGATTTGGTAATTAGGTTACCAAATTAGGTTATGTGCTGGCACTGACTGCACCTAATACAGGGCCTGGCACATAGAACACATCAACTGATCACTATTGTTACCTCAGCCTCTCACTTCTTGGTGACCCTTTTGTAGACATTCGGGAAGAACAGGCCATGGCACTTGAACAGGTTTTGCTTCTCCACCTCCTCCATATGAGACTAACTGATCCATGCATGGTTGAACTCTTGACCTCTGCAAACTTAGCACTGAGCCCCTGCCCACTGAGCTTACCATCCCCGCAGCGTGGGGGTGATGTACAGCTACTAACTACCACATTCTCAGTTCAAAAAGATGTCAACCCCCCTTGCTCCCTCATCCAAAATCCCTTCAAGATTTAAGTATACTTTCTAAGTTAATCTGTTTCAAACATTTGCTTAAGAAATAAAAGAAGTAAAAGCGCCTGCTGCTTCACTCCAAGTTGAAAATGGAGATACCCGTCTCTCTTTCTGCATTCTATTCCCCCAAAGTTCTTTGCAAGACAAAAATTATGTTGGCCACAGTTGCAATCAGCTTTAATTCATTCTTTATTGCTGCTCTGGTTTTGTGTTATTTGAGCTGGTTTAACTGTTAAAAGCGTTTCAAATGTTCACATGGCCTGCATTAGGTTACTGAATTAAAACAGGAACAGCCCACCAAATGTAGCTCTCTGAAATGCAAACCACATGAGTTTGATTTCTTTGTGGTATAACTTTAATTGGGTTCAGAGGTCTCTGAGACTTACCTGTCTATCTGCTCTGTGATGGCCTGATCTGATAAGACTAACTTAAAGGGTCTGAGAAATCAGAATTGCTTCAGCTCTAATTTCAGAACCAATGACCATTGGTTCTGCATTATAGCTTCATCCAATTTATGACTATCCAAATTCAATTCAATTGGAAATCTCAGAATACCCCCTCAGGGCTTCTTCACTTGCTGTTCTAGCAAGTGTCTGGCACACACAGAGAGCCTATGAGTCCCAAGCACAAAGTGCTGGGAAATTACTAATATAATAGTATTACCAATACTATATTAGCATTGCATATAGTCAGATTTGGCACTTACCTCTACTCCCTACACCCCACAATCAGATAGGCCATATATTCTTCCTTTTCTGACACAATACAAAAGAAAGCTTTGGGCTCAGATTGTCCCTTTTTTGGTCTTCTGATAGCACTACCAACCAGCCTCCCTTGGCCCCTGTCCACCTTCTAAAAGAGCTGCTGTAGCTTCTAACATCCAGTCCTAAACCGGACTCCCCTTATTGTTTCTGAAGGCAGGTGGAAGCAGCAATTAACTGTGGTTTAGTTCTCAGGAAGAGCTGAACTTCCTCCATGTAGGTTTCTAAGAAATAGTCTCAGGATATAGCAAATCTACAAATGTTTTCTGAGTATTACAAGCAAGGTACTAAGCAAACCACCATAAAACATGAGGCCTGGGAAGGACAGAGGGGAAAAAAAGTCAATTGAACCTGTGGCTGATTTAATATGGAGGGCAATGGACATGAGAAGCCAGAGAGGACTCCTCTCAGCCCGACTGCTTGAAGGAATGGCATTATGCTTGGGTGAAAAATAAATCACTCTGTGACTTCAAGCTACAAAGGAAGACCCAGAAACTGTGTAGAGGAAACATGATGCCCTTTGGCCATTGCTCTTCCCTTGCTAAGTCTCCAGGGACACAAGAGAGAGACATGGTGAGGAAAATCAGATGGTCATCCTGTTTGGAGTAAAAGTAGACATTTTATGTGAGAATAAACAGTGCTCATGTTTATTAAAACAGTGGGGAACAGGGACATTTTCAGTATTTTCTCAAAAGTTCATTGATCATGCAAAAAATTAACTTTGGCAATCTGAAAGGCATCAAAGTCTTTCTAAATTAACTACACACACAAATACACTCACTCCTAACCACACACTGAGCAGGTAGTTAGTGACAACAAAGACGATAATGTCATTGAGGACTTTTGCTATATGCCAGATATTTGTATCCATTCTTATGGCATCATCACCACAAGGCTTGGAGGGCAATATCTTCATTTTAACACATTAGGGAACAGAAACAGAGGCACTGAGTGATTAAGTATAACTTTTTCAAAGTCAGTGTAACTCGGATTTCAGTTTGGGTTTTATGATGACAAAGCAGAGTCCCATACCACCAGATATAATGCCTTTCCTATTGTCACAGCAACAAAAGACTTAAGACAAAGGAGATGATACAGAGGCAGTGAGGAGCTGACATAGTTTGTCTGCAAGAGTAAGGCCCTTAACATGGAAGCTTCACACAGCCCTTTTCTCTTCCTGCTTCTTCCTCACTAGAATAAATACTCCTAGGCAGAGAAAAAAATGGAATACTCACTACCTAAATATACAAACTGTGGGTATTACAGAATCTTTTTTCATCTTCATGATTACCTTTTGATAATGAGAGACTCTAAAAAGGAAAATGACATCCTATATGAAAAGTGGTGTAAATATACTCAAGATTTATGCATTTTGCTATTTGTAAACAGCAACAAAAAGAACCACAAAAAAAAAAATCAACTCTATTAATGTTATATATGCTGAAGTGGTTAGGAGTAAAGTTACTGATGTCTGCAACTTACTTAGAAAAGCATCAAAAAAATAAGACAGATTGATGAATAGATGTACAGCTATATGACAAAGAAAGTATAGCAAAGAGCCATTGAAGAATGTTAGGTGGCAAATATACAATTCTTCATGCTTTTCTATGTGTTTGAAATGTTTCATAGTAGAATGTCAGGGAAAAGTGACCATAGAGAGAGTCTTACATTTCTAAGCTACTCGTTTCCTAACTCCGCACTTATTTAGAAAGCTGGGCAGGTGGGAAGAGAGGAGCCATGTTGCTGGGAAGAAAGCCAGCATTGGCCAATAATAATGCTGTCCCTTCCAGGCAAAACACAGGCTTGGAGAACAACTGCTTGACCACTTCTAATCCAGATTCACAATCTCAAAAATATTCTCATGCCAAGAGAAAACAGAAGCCAAAAAATAGGTGAGAAAATACAGCAGGGGCAAGGAGAAGATGCCAGATTTCAACATCGCCACACATTGTGTCATAGGCAGAGCTGCACATGAAAGCTAGAACTGTGTACAGTTTTGCCTGGTTTTGGAACCTAGACTTGGAAGTCTCTAAGGCTTGTGTATCCCTAGAAAAAAACAGGTCCCTGGTAAATATTTGCTGAACGAAGGATGCGTATTTTGTTGAAAGGTACTGAAGAAGATAGAAACACGTTTTGCAACTACTTATCTTACCTATTGATCTCTTCCTGTTTAAATTAAGAAGCTGCACATATGTGATGTCTCTTTTCAACCCTTTGTGCCCATATGTGTATGCATACTTACACCAATATAGTTCCTCCGTACTAGATAACATGCTGGGCGTTTAGGAGATTCAGAAATGAATAAAGCACCATTTCTGCTTTACGGACTTAAAACCTAGGTGGAAACAAACCCCATGTAACTATAATATATGGGATCTGATGTAGTAAGCACCATGAACAACAGAGGCCTCATATTGTTTTGTTAAGACCTGACTTTACAATATAGCTCCTACATACTGTATTCAAGTCACTGGAAACAGTACCGCTACATATAGGAAATGGCCCCCTCCAAAAGATGGTGTGATCTGGGATACCAAGAGACCAAAATTAGAACTCTGTACTGCAAATCAGAGTCTTCTGGAGAGCCTGAGATCTTTCCTCTATTTTATTTTATTTTATTTTATTTTATTTTATTTTTTTGAGGCGGAGTCTTGCTCTGTCGCCCGGACTGGAGTGCAGTGGCCGGATCTCAGCTCACTGCAAGCTCCGCCTCCCGGGTTTACGCCATTCTCCTGCCTCAGCCTCCCGAGTAGCTGGGACTACAGGTGCCCGCCACCTCGCCTGGCTAGTTTTTGTATTTTTAGTAGAGACGGGGTTTCACCGTGTTAGCCAGGATGGTCTCGATCTCCTGACCTCGTGATCCACCCGTCTCGGCCTCCCAAAGTGCTGGGATTACAGGCTTGAGCCACCGCGCCCGGCCCTTTCCTCTATTTTAACCCAAAGGGTTGAATTATCCCTTTGTGTCAAAAACATGATCTTGCACAGAGAGTTGGCCCCAAATGGCCCTGGGCCCCTGATCTGCAGTGAAGAGCCCCCATAGCATAAGTGGGTACACTAATGTAACTAGACAAGTACTGGTAAAACCAGGTGGTAGAAAAGCAGTCAGGAAATGGGATGGGGAAAGGGCAAAATCTGTGCCCATGGAGACATTTTAGGTATTGAAAAGGAGGTAATGTTTTCCACTAAAGGGCATCCAGTTGGAGACTGGTCTGAGCTGGCTCTCATTTTATAACCTCTCAACACATGTGTGTAGTCAAGGCTGAATTTAAAACCTATACCGTGAACCTTAGGAAAATAAACCACATTAAACAAGCACAAATTGAAAATATTACACAAGAGATTTCACAGGAAATTGGTCCAAATTTAGCCTTGCTCTTTATGTATTTAAGCCTCTTATTCATTACTTAGAACTTTATATCAGGATTTTAATATGAGTCTGTCCTCCCCCACCCCCACCCCCAGCCCAGTCCAACTCCACAATGGTCTGCTTAGTTTTACAAAATGTATTTTTTTAACTCCCAAAGAATCCTGCTACCTTTGGCCTGCTCTTTCAGTGCTCATTAACACATGTTCCCAAACAGCACACTGATGACTCACAGCATCAATGGTGAGGTGAGGCTGAGCATGTACCCAAAAAGTCCCACTGCAGTACCAGAGACAAGCTCCACTGTGTGATCCCTGCACCGGTGGATTTCAAGGCTGATTTTACATAAAAGATGACAGCAATTATGACAAATGTCATTAGCAGCAAACCATTTCAGTGTCTT
This sequence comes from Piliocolobus tephrosceles, assembly GCF_002776525.5. Taxonomy (NCBI): domain Eukaryota; kingdom Metazoa; phylum Chordata; class Mammalia; order Primates; family Cercopithecidae; genus Piliocolobus; species Piliocolobus tephrosceles. The sequence continues at coordinate 52,361,465 of NC_045441.1, forward strand.
TCAGTCTCAGAATTCTCTAACACAACTTTCCTTTTTTCTGTAGATTTGTTTTGTTTTGCTTTTAATCTTGTTGTACTCTACTTTCTCTGAGTCTCCTGAAATCCTTTTCTTGGAATGAAGCCAAGTATAGATAAATACATGAACAATTTAGAATCCCATAAATGTAACAGTCCACCTTTTCTAATGACATTTGAGTTGATCTGATGTTGTCTTGGTTGGTCACATAGCAAGAGACTTCCAGAAGCAATGGCTGGACCACTCTTTCTACCTCGGGTCTGGATTTTTGCCATCAGAAATGCCCTGTGGGATGCTGCCAGGACACTCTGGTCTGCAGCCCTTCTGAGCCAGGCATTTGCCAGGTGGGAAAAGTGATGCCAAACCAAAGGGTGGTTTTGTGGGATGGACAAACATTCCCTGAGGCCACGCTGGGACGTCCCATTCTTTCCCACTTGTTGCTGCCAGACAGAACGTGATTATTACTGGAGTTTGCTTACAAACCACTTTCAGAAGGCTTATTAAATTAGAACTTGTTTTGTATTTAGTTTGGAATTTTTTAATGATTTCGAGGTCTGGAATTCATGTTGCTTCCCTACTTCTCTCTATCACACCACAGGAAAATACTTGCTGGTGAATGTGATTAAATTTACTCTGACCTCTTTTCTTCGCCCTTATAATTCTCTACTCTTTATGGAAGTGAGAAAGTTCCAAAAGAATAGAATAAGCCATGCAAAGAGCCCAAGGTCAGACTTCAACTGGAAAGGGGAAGGGGCTGTCCAGAGGGCTGGCAGGGACAGGTACCCTATTGCTTTTACTGAGGTAGAACTATAGGAAATTAGGAAATTTCTTTACAATTATTATTATTTTGCTAATTCCTATTTTAGGAAGATTAAAAGAACACCCTGGGCCTCTCCCAGAGCTCTGAACTTCTCTGGGAAACTCGCTGCCCCCTCTCCTCGTCATCCTGTCATGGCAGCCACCACACTCACTGAGGGGTCTTTCATCAGGACCCTAGAGAAACATGGGTTTTGGAAGATGCCCATGCAGATTTCTGGCCCATAACAGTGAGGACCACAAGGAGCATGGGCTTTCGGAGGTGTCCCTTCAAACCAACTCAGTGGTCTGACTGGGGGAAATTGCTTTCATTTTCTGGCTTATTAAAAATAGTAAGGGAATCAAGATGACATAGTGATTTGATGAGCCCTTGAGAAATAAAAATCCAGGATCACTCCGTCCAAAAAACAAATGTAAAGTTCTAAAGATAGGAGACTTCAAACAAATAGGGAGATTAGGCAGCCAAAGAGGCCCTTTATTATCTGTTAATGCTCAAAGGTAAATATACTTCCCTGACTGAAAGTATTAAATTTTCAAATGTTCAAGTAATTGTTAACCTAGTTCCGACCGCACAGGTGTCTGCAGCCTGCACCCATCCTGACTCAATGAGAGCCTCAGACAATGAATATGTCTCATTGCCTTTAACACCCTCCCATGCGGGCTCACTCTGGGTGGTCATCTCTTGCCCCCTCGTGCCCCAGAACAATTCTGGTGGTGGGGCTTTATTGGATTTCTCGGAGCATTAGGTTTCTGGGACATATAAACTCAAGGACTTTGCCTTTAAATCACTCAGAGCCAGAGAAGGAGGCAGAGGATGCTTCAAAAAGAATTAGGAAAAGTTAACAGATCAAAAGAGCAGTCCTGTCACATAAGCTACTTCCTTTTTCAAAAACATGTATTAGGAGTGCAGCAGTTAAAACTCTGATCGGTCATGAAAATGCGCCCTAGCCCTCCGGCTGAGGGGCTGAAATGCATTAGGCACCACCTGAAAGAAAATTCTCGGTGATTAAGCTCAGTGTCTGCAGAAACACACACACACACACACACGGAAAAACAAGGCCCACCCTGCGCTCTCCTTCCTCAGGTAAGTCCCTGGTGCCCTTTCCTTCCGTGTCCACACAGGAAGTTGGTTCAGGGCTGCTAGAATGTCACTAGTTGCTAAGAACATCTTAGAAGGCTAAGTTGAAAAGCCCCCATACCTCTCTGCAATGCTGATCTTCCATTCTTTGCAAATTATAGGGCAGACAGCTTAATCAACAAGAAGTGTGTGCTTCAGAATCCAGCAAATACTACTGAGCAGAGCATTCAAGGCTAAAGAAAAAACTCCCTTGTTTGCCTCAAAGTGGATGTTTATGGCAGTGTAGGTTTGCAGCCCAGGTAAAATGCATCTCTACTAAGATCTTTCATAGAAGATAGTCACGGTGGATCTGTTTGATCTAGAGCAGGCCTCTTCATTCCCTTTCTGTACAAATGGAGAACCGAGAACTGGGGGCATCTCCCCAAACAGGTCCCAACAGCAAGATAGCTGTTCTCCAGAGAGTAGTCTTGTTTTCATTCTTAGTTGGCTTTTTCTCTTAATGTATTTATCCCCCACATCTGTTACAGTTCAATAAAAGGAGAATGCAGTGATAGTTTTTCTTTTTTTTTTAAACCACGATTCCGTTGGCAAAGCAGATAGATCCATAATTACATGGAGACACATGTATTCGTTTTCTAGGGCTGCAGTCACAAATTACCACAAACTGGGTGGTTTAAAAGCCACAGAAATGTATTTTTTTCACAGTTCTGGAGGTTAGAAGTCTGAAATCAAGGTGTCAGCAGCAGGGGTTCTCAGGGCTCTGAAGGAAAGTTGCTCCATGCCCAGCTCCTGGCTTCTGATGGTGGCTAGTGGTCCCTGGCGTTCCTTGGCTTACAGCTCCATCCCTCCAATATCTGCCTCTGCAGACACATGGTGCTCTCCCTGTGTGTCTCTGAGTCCCTGTGTCTCTACATGGACTTCTTATAAGGACATCAATCATTGGATTTAGGACTCACCCAAATCCTCCACAATGTCATCTTAACCTGATTATAGACCCTATTTCCAAATCAGGTCCCATCCACAGGTGCCCGGGGTTAGGACTTCAACACATATTTTTGAGGGGACACAATTCAATTCATGACAACATACATGTAATAATTAAAGAGGGAAACCACAGGGCCTTGCCTGTGAGATGAGGACATACTGAGCCTGTGAAGGAGGAAGAAGTAAAGGACTGTCCCAGGGCCTGGGCACTGAGATGCAGGTCTCAGGAAGTCATCATTAGGTTCCATGAGGTATTCCCACTGGCAGAGTTCAGGCTTAACTGTGGCAGAGGTGAAATCGTGAAGAGAGAGGAAAAGAAAATAGTGAAATCCTGGCGGACTAAACTGAAATGTGGAGTGGAGGTGTGCAGGTTGAAGGTGGAGGCTGTGCTGGGCACGGTGGCTCACCCCTGTAATCCCAGGACTTTGGGAGGCCGAGGTAGGCAGATCACCTGAGGTTGGGAGTTCGAGACCAGCCTGACCAACATGGAGAAACCCCATCTCTACTAAAAATACAAAATTAGCCGGGCGTGGTGGCGCATGCCTGTAATCCCAGCTACTCCAGAGGCTGAGGCAGAAGAATCACTTGAACCCAGGAGGCAGAGTTTGCATTGAGCCAAGATCGTGCCATTGCACTCCAGCCTGGACAACAAGAACAAAACTCTGTCTCAACAATAAAAACCAAAATAAAAATAAAAATGAAGGTGGAGGCTGAAGCACAGGTGCTCTGTCCATGAATGCTGCCTCTCTGCTCCTCTTGGGGCTTAGTGCCATGAGCACCTCCTTGCAATCATGTGTGAGTGTACCCTGCCTAAAAGGGTAGATTGAAGTGATACAACTTCCTTTGTTATTGTTGTTCTACCCTTTCCTGAGAGATTGAAATGGACAGATCCCCATGAAGTTTCTATGTTTCCCTTCTGATGATTTTCTTCCCTCGCATCCAATTGCTAAACGTTCTTTCATGTTTTATTCTCTCTCCAGTCACCTTGGAAGCTACAGCTTGCCTGTCCAATCTCATCTACTTTCCATGATGATGATGGCATCACTGGTTCTCCCGGAAATTGATCTACAAGATGGTACCTGCTTAATCATAACCCAACAACTCATTTTTCCTCTTGTTTGTGGTACATAGAGAGAAAAGCATCTTCCAATTTTGTAGTTTTCAAACTATGTTCTTGCTGAAGAGCCCTTTGTTCAAAGAAATGCTTATGCAGAAACCCAACTGAGTTCACACATGTGAAGCTGCGGTGGCTGAAGGCAGACCTGGGAGATGGGAAGCCCTGCCCACCTGGCCAATCTCCACACCCCTCATCCTTGGCAGCCCCTGGGCAGGCTCTGGTGGGCCCAAGTTAGTGGATTCGAGGTGCCCATATTTTAATAATTCATCTTTATGTTATGGCACCCAGATTTCACATTACAATGTTCTGGGATCTGCCAGCTATTAATTAATTAATTAATTTATTTTTTTAAAAACCATCAGCTATCTTTTTTTCCCCCCCCCCCCAAGAAACTTAAATAGTTTCCCAGGAATTGTCATATGTCAGCCTGTGTTCTGCCCTTTTCTTCCTTGGGGTCTGCCATCTAATTTTCCTCAAGGCTCTGATGGAATCTAGCTCTGTTTGGACGCTCCTCTAAAACTCACCACACGTCTAATTTCAGTGCAATTAACAAAATTTGCAAGCTCATTTCATTTCTTGACTGAAAATTCAGTCAATCAGTAGAGAAGATAATGTATACTAGAAGAAAAATGAGACCCATCACCATAAAAACTGATATAACAGTTAGATTTTGGAAAACTCCCAGCTTTCCAGAGAAATCCATCATGGAATCATGAAGGATCAAATGCTTTTCATGGAAACACCTTGAAAACAAGCACTTCCTACCATAAGACTAAAAAGAAGTTGATGCAACAGGGTCTTTGATGTAAAAGTTAACAATGGAACTCATTAAGTACTGATACAAACAATACACTACTGAGACTTTGTAAAAATTCAGTTCCCCCTGAAGGTTACCATTGAGAATGAACCAATTAAAGTTCTGTCTTTATTAAACTCCTTGCTGATGAAGCCCATTTCCCTTGGCCTTTCTCTACCCCTAAATTCCAAGAACAAATGAAAAATGAAAAAGCAGCAACTCTACACTCCCATGAAATTTTACCTTAGGACAGGCTTTAATACTACTGAGAAAGTGCTGGATTTCTGTTTCTTTACAACACTATTTTGTCATCTTTTATAAAAACCCAGACAGGAATGCTCCTTTGTAATATTTTCCCACTAAACAGTTTTTCTATATATAATATCCAGGACCACAAATCCCTGGAAATCACTACAGTGCAACTTTGATTTACTTCTTATTCACACAGGGGCATTTACCCAAAGAACCTTTTGTGCAAAGGGTAATAGCAAAAGAAGTATCTTTCCAATGCCTAGAATGGGAGAGTAGGTTCCTCTTTCACCCCACCCTGGCACTACATCTGTGAGAAGGTGTGCACCAAGTCACCTGCATTCTTGACAGGCGGACAAGGCATTGATTACCCAGACATGGCACCTCCCTCACTTCTAGTGAGGTCACCCGGGTCTTCCTTGCCTGTCTTAATTTAATTTAATTTAGGAGAGCTAAATATTAAACATGAGGCCAAAGTACGTAAGAAAGTGGCAGCCTTTTATTGCAAATATGCACACACTCTCTGGTAAGGTTCTCCGGTCCTCAGGTATGGGGCCAGGGAAGTCGCGCCGGCCTTTGCCGGCAGTGGACTTTTATGCATTGGTACTGGAAGGGGGAGGGCAGTGGGCGGGATAAGGGCGTGATAGGGGCATCTCCGTAGCCGTGGCCAGGTAAGTTTCCATCCCTTCGGATTGACGTCACCTGGCACATGCTCGGTTGTCCTGCACTTTCCTGGGCGCGGGAAAGTTGGTGATGAAGAACCCGGAAGCAATCGGAACTGTGCCATCTTGTTCACCTTCCTCCATTTTGTCCCTTCTCCCTCACCCAAACATTGCCCTGTCTAAAAATCACAGTTGGCTTTGCAATGCTTGACAGATTGTTTGGGTGCCTGTGGAGACAAAGCTAACATTCACTGTACTGTGGTGGGCCTGACACAGTAACTGGAAGCTGTTGGGTGTTTTCTTCTGATTCAGCCTTTTTTAGGAAGCTCTCAAGGGTCTGATTCAGCCACTTGAGCTACAAACAACCACTATGGGAGGAAGAGGTAAAGGGGAGGAGAGAGACACCCGCAATTGAGGGCGTGTGCTATTCTCTTTAAGCACCCACAGGCCTCTGCCTGTGACTGTGGTACAGGCCTTGGCAAGGAACCAACCAAGTCTACGGGAAAAATAACGTCTGGAAGAATGTCTTGTCATATTCTTTTCTCTTTAGTGGCTTGGGGGGGCTTTTCACCAGGCACAGCTTCTGTTGTGAACACTGTGCTGGTTAAACATCCCCTGACCACACTTTCTGAGATCCCTAAAGAGGGTTGGAGGAATATTCAGGCACAGTTATTTCAAAATGATACAGCAAAGGAAAGAAGAAATAATACAAAATCTGGAATCTGGAGTTTGTGTGCAAGAAGGTTAAACACATTGGGGAAAAAATTAAGTTCAAATTGTCGCTGTTCTGCCTCCTAAACAGCCTTGCTGCTTTTTGGCTGGGGGTTTCCTCATTCTTCTGCACTTTGTCTCTCAGACTATTTTGAACCTAGCCTCTAACTGAAGACCCATCTTGTTATTTATTTTTCCATTTTTAATTAGAGGAACACAATGTCACGAAAAAAATTAACTTTCATCTCCAGACTTGAGAAAAGCCACGAATCCAGACCTCCAATCAGAAAAGCTTCCTGAGTGCCGGCACTCATTCATGCTGGTTTTGTATCTGATGCACTTTTCATTCAATTTGAAGCTCAATGGGTATGAAACCCAATGAAATGAACCAAGAGAAGGACGTCGTCCAAACATGTTGAAGCACTTGTGGGAGATTGGTTGGGACTTTGTGTTCTATGGCTCCTTTGAGAAGCCTCTGTCTCAGGCAGGCTGCAAACTGCCAACTCAACCAAGCAAATAATAATTATTCCTAATGGCAATAATAATTATGGAATGCAGTGGCCCCAATATAAGGCTGGTTGTCTGTGGCTTCAGGTGGGGTAGCCAAAGTTTCACACACTCTTTTTACAAAAATCTCTGTCTGTCTCTGTCTTCTGTCTCTCTCTTTCTCTCTCTCTCTCTCTCTCTCACACACACACACACACCAATTTGCCAAATGAGATTTCAGCAAACTCACTCCTCTGATTCTCTGCAAAGTGCCTGACTACAGAGCTGCATTAAATAAGTAGCAGCTATCTACTGTGTGCGTGTGTGTGTGTGTGTGTGTGTGTGCGTGTCTGTGTGTGGTGTGTGTGTATGTGGTGGGGGCGGGGGGATTGGGACAAATCTAGCAATTGACACCACATGCCCCCACCCCCGACACCCCTCATTTTCTTTTTAGTTAGAAGTCTTCAACTTTCTCCAATTCCAGACTTTTATTTCATCAGATTTTTATTTGGGTGTACCTGGTCTGTAAAATTCCTCAGTCACCTCTAACAGTATGAAGCCTAGTTGGATTATTTTAAATTAATTCTTTCAATGCTTTATAAAGTCTATGATTTGGAATATGCATCTATAGTTTGCCTTTTGTTTAGTTTTGGCATTTAAAATATACACTGACTCAACATGGGGCTTTGGAAGGAAGTGAGAATTAGACTGGTTTCATTGAGTTTGCAGATTCATCCAGTAGGCTTCCCTCCCACAACCCAAACAATACTGAAAAGGAATCAGCTACTACTTCATTTAGCTTCTCTTCAATCTAGTACCTTACTGCTTATCTCTTTAAATATGCAATTTGAGCAAGACTCTCGAGAAAAATAAGATGAAGTGACATGCTAAGCAGAGATCCCTGAGAGTCTGTCAAATGCTTAGCCTCCTTCCCCGACAGATTCTAAGAATGTCATTGCTCATCTGACAAGTGTTCAATGGCTCAGTGATTTGGGGATGGGTATTTGCTCTTACAGGTTCCAGTTATCATTATGATTATTCATGTAGAAAATGTTAATGCGTTCCATAGACTAAAAATAATACATCGGAGGTCAGCTGTAAAGTGCTGTGTGTTTGGCTTGTGAATTACCATCGCTGGACTAAGATATGATGGGCATATGGTTATTCAGGAAGTCATTTCTAGCATTTCAAAGATGTTTGGGGCCATCTGTTCTCTGCAAAGGTCTGTGACCCTGCAAAAGCAAACCAAGCACATTCCATCATGTCGCTACCCAATGCTCACAAGGGTCCTATCATTTTACAGACTGGCCTAATCATCAGCCAGAATGCACTTTGCCAAAGGGGGGAAAACTATAAAACCCCAAATTCCTTTAAATGTGTCTGGTACCATTAAGAATGTTTATTACTCTGCAGGAACTTTTAGTTGATATTTGCCAAAAGCACAACATACCTGGCAAATGGATTACTAGACTACCTGCTAAATGTGAGTGTGTTTTGTAGAATTCTTCTTCAGCAGTCTAGGTCAGCCAAGTAGTGTTGTTGTAGGGTGTGAGCCATGATAAGGAAACACACTTGTTCCTAAGAGCTTGTTTCAGAATTATTGGGAATTTGAGCTAGGAGAAAGCATTTATTAGACAACCTAGTTTCATTCTTTCTTTTTATAAGATGGAAAAGTCAGGTCCCCAGCAAGGTAAAGAAGCCTGTTCAAAGTCCAGAGCTCATGCATGGTACAGTCAGAGTCACCAGCCTTGGCTTTCTATCCCTAGAGCAATGGTGTTGCACTGCCTCATTGAAATAGGATTCCATCCTTATATACTAGAATCTTAATATCAATGACTCCCTTTACATTCAAAATTCAAGATCAAACTGGATGTTTATGTGTTATTCTGATTCAATCAGAGTAAAATGCTAATGGTATTTATGTAATCTTTAAATCTTCATTAGAAGGGATATAAAAGATGATTGTAGAGAAAATTTGGTGAAACATAAATTAAAAATGCATAGGAAAGAACCTGTTGAATGAGCTATCTTTTGAATCTCAAAGTGTCTGATTACATGAAAATAGCATACATGCAAAGGGCATCATAGGTTATCTCCAAATTTCTAGATTAATGCTTCACTTTTAATTCAGAATCTATCAAACAGTTCAGACAAGTGTTATTTACATTTTGTGAGACATATAGTATTATAGAATATAAAAGCTCCAAATATCTGAAATGCCCACTGGGACACCGCCCTATTACTTGGACATGTTCAATCTTCAAAAAAGCCAAGTGTACTTCCAGTTCCAAAGGACCAGCTCTGAATTACCAGGTTCAATTCAAGCTTCTCCTAACATGCTCAGTTCACACAGGGCACTGCACATACTAATCATTTTCCCATGTTAATACTCTTTTTGATGTTCTTCAATAAATGGCTATCCTCAGTCATGGGACTCTCCCTAAACACCACAAGCCATGTGAACCTGCTAGGTTTTCATTCTTGCTTCTGGATTTGTAAACAGGAAATAATACTGAGCCACTCTTGATGTAGGAACTATGACAAGTGCAGAAAAGAGCAGTTAATTTTTGCAGTTTGCATTACGGGAGACTACATACTCTCATTCCCAAATATTCACTCACAAGGCACCTTATCCAAGGCTTACACAGAGGAAGACACTAACCAGTGATATGAGCTAAAGTTTTGTTTCAGATCTTCCACAAAATAATTCCCCAAATAATAATAATTCAAGAATATAAGACAGTGGACTGCATTTTCCCATAGAACTGTGTCTGGCAAAATCATCATCCAGATCTCTTATGTTGGATTGGACTTGTTTTACATGTTTACTATTTTCGGTGTTTGTGAGAATAAAAGAACAATTTCCTGATAAGATTACTTCAAGAGAGGAAGCTATACCTAGTCACGCACGCAGCAGTGAGTCCCCAGAGAAGTTACCTTATCAAGTAGTTTACGAAATTAAATTTGTTATGAAAATCACTAACATTTTAGTGCTGAAAAGAATTTTGAGAATTTTCTAATGATACCCACCCCCCTAATTTTACAGGTGATAAAACTTAAACCTGGGCAAGTTAAGTTTCTTGGGAACTATGGGATAGTGCATGAAGTAGGTGGTCTGGATTTGAGTTCTGGCTCTGGCCATTATCACTATGACCCGGAGCAAGTCACTTAATCTCTGAACCTTACTTTATTCAACTGCAAAATGGGTGTATTAATTCCCAGGTAACAGAATCATGCATGCTAAACTAGTAGAGATGTGCCTTGTAAACAGCACCTGACAAAGAGAAGAGGTTGCTGTTATTCACCTAAGAGCTGAGCCTAGAAGTCAAGTCTCTCTGACGTCATATGTTAGGACCCCTCCCTTTTACTGCTGTGGGCTTCTCTTCCCAAACCCTATTCTGTTCTCACTCTCTGGGCTATGTGAACATATCTAGGAAGTCAGATAATCTAGAGCTTCTGCCAAACTTGGCTCCTGGAAGAAAACAAACCAAAAGAGAGAATAAATTTGAGACAGAAGAGAGGCAGTGAATGAGAATTTTGGAGCTGAGACTGACTCAATTAATTGGCTAACCCCTTTATATGTAGGTAAAGGAAACCAGGTCTGGGGAAGCTGAGTGCTTAGCCAAGGTGGCAAATCTTTTAAATGGCAGAGCCTGAATGTCTAAAACCCATGACCTCGGAACCCATGACAATGCTTTTCTTTGACTCCCCTCTGACCTGACATGGTTTTGCTCCAAGCAAGCTCTTGTCTTCCAGGCATGTCTTTTCAATATGCTGCACAAAAGAACAAATGTCTAGATTTATTGTAAGCACAGAAAGAATAATCCCAGGCTAGTTGCTGTAGAAGTAGTCCCTCATTTGTGCCTATCTTTTCCAAAAACAGGAGGGAAGAAATGCACACTGAGACACTTACATGGAAGCTTCAGAAACTCTGAGGGCCAGGTTCTGTGTAGGAGTTCCAGAAATGAAGTCTTCCTCCAAGAAAAGTTCACAGGCAAAGTCACCTGTCCCCTCAGGAAGTGGAACAAATCTGGAAGTTGAACTGCATTTGGGCAGGGAATAGTGGTCTTCCTGCAAGCTAAGAAGCCAAATATAGAGCAACCAAATGTTGGAAACAGGGCTGTCACTTCTCTGTGATGCTATGGTTTCCTTAAACATGAGGGGATGAAGTGTTTGTCACTCTAACCAGATAGACTGAGCATTAGCTAACTCCTGTGCATAGATGATTCTGCCAGTCTCAAGCACACTCATGGGTCTTCCATGGCACTGGTATTGCCATGGTCAGGAACATGTGGAAACATGTGCTTTTGAGTCCAATAGACTCATTCAAAACTCTGTTTATCTCCCTGGCTGGGTGACTTTGGACAAGTTATTTTTCTTCTTGGAGCACTAATATTGGGGTAAATAACATCTACCTCTCTGAGCTATTGAAGAATTACAGGAAATAACATGCAAAGCTAGCTCAGTGCCTGGCACATAGTAGGTCCTGAATAAATATTGTCTTCCTTTCTCTTCTTCAGTGTCAGTATCAAGGCCCTTTCTAACAAAGAGCTTGAGCCATCGAGGAACTACCTCTGATTTTCTCTCCCAAGTAGAGCAGGCTTACTGTGTTCCAGGTGGGAAGCTGAGACGACACCAAGACACAATGCTTGCCTGAAGAATCAGAGGCAAGAACCAGATTCGGAGACGAGAGCTGGGGTATTTTTCTGTCTCTTGGAATACCCAGCCATGTGCTCCCATGTTCTGGCTGTACCCCCTTCATCTGACCACAATACCATGTGGTGTTACAACTTTTGAATGTTAAGAAACATTATATTTCCTCAAGTATCAGTACTTAATGTTTCGTTCCACACATAAAACCCTGTGAATGGAAGGCTGCCGGCCCCCTTGTCAAAGGTAATTTCTCAAGGCTGTGCATGGGATTTAACGGGAGCCATATGGTTAAGTCTGTCAACCCTCCCAGAAAGCATCCGCCGGAAGGGCCCTCGTAAATGTTTTCGGGGCTGTGAAAGATCCAGCAACTTTCCAACAATAAAGCTATGTTCATAGCCGTGATACTCAGCAAAACACAAAGCAGGAAATAATGACTTCTGGTCTGCATTATTCAAAGGGGCTTCAAGTTGTCCTGGCTAAGGGCTGAGGACCAGTGACAAGCCGGGACCTGCTGCCCCACTGCCTCCAGCAGGAAGGAGGCTGGCCTGAATGTCCCCAGCATTAGCCCATAGTAGACAGTGACAGTCTTAGTCATGTTCACTTTGGTTTGAGGAGCTTTAGAAAGCTCTTAAAAATGGATTCATACACTTATGCATTGACAAGGCAAACACATTCTTAACCTGTAAGTTGCTTTGTTATTTAGGTCTTCTTTAAGCCATGACCTTCAGTGATGGCATCATTTACTGATTTTTCTGCTGTTCTTTCCCCCAACCCCAGCAACGATGACACAAACCCCTCAAATCTATTAACATTCTCATCTTGAGGGAACACTGGGCAGGAACTAACTCACACAGCAAAGCCACGTGATTCATGACATTGCTTCTGCCACGAACACATTTTGAGATGTTATCAGCTTTTCTTTTTATTATTATTTTTCTTTGTTTGCTTGTTTGTTTTCCTTGGTTATGTCCACTGAACTACATCTAATATTCTGCATGACACATAGCATCTGGGATTGCAAAGGAAAAGGGATAAAGAGGCACAGAAAAGGTAAGAGGAGGTACAATTTATGGTAAGTCTTGGCACCTTTTTATCTTTACATAAAACAAGATTTTTTTCTATGATATTTTATATAAATTTCTGGCTAAGTTTTATGTCTCTACTGCCTAGCTACAGCCCCATGCAAATAGGGTTTATAACCAAATGCCTAAGCTACGCATCATGTGGAAATATATGTTCCAGGATTAAAATTGGTGTAAAACCAGGGAGGATTTTTTCACATAAATGTCTTCATATATGCATTCTGTTGAACATATTTCTGAGTTTCCTGATGCAGCTGGCCAATTCATTCTTTTCACCAGAATACTCCACATTTGTATATTCTGATGTTAGACATATTTGGCCAGTGCCCTACAAAGAAGTAAAGGGTAAGAAAAAAATGTGTAGAATATTTTGGAAGTGTCTCCCATAACCCATCAGAACTCTGTATTGATATCCATTCTTGTAGAACTCCAAATTCCATATTATCTTCATTGCTCTCCTGAAGAATTACTGAGTGTAAATTATCTACTATCACTTATCCATAAAGAAGAATCAACTTAGTTAAGAAAGCTGAGATCTATTAAGATTACAGCCATCTACTCAACTGACTATTGACTCCTACAAAAATGTCTTAGATGATAAGAAACTGAGAGACAGAGAGAGTGTGTGAACTTCCACTAGTGCTACCTGCCCTTCCGCCATTTTCCCAGGCTTTGCTGACTTGGGCCTGAATTAATGAGCCTGTTGCATGATGCTAATAAAAATGACAGGAGGAGAGATACTGTTTGGATTCTGCCACATATTTGGTTCAAGGCTGAATCAATTTTATCTCTATTTAATACATGCTTGTTTTCTATCTCACTTGTCTTCCCCACAGCCCAAGGCTCACTCTTTTTTCCATCTGGGAAACTTATCTCTGAAAATGCTACCATCAGTCAGCCAAAGACACTCTTCCCGGCAGAGCGTCTGCCAGTTTGACTAAGCACAAGTAGTCACTAGTTTGGGGATGCCTCCCACACTCTCTATAGCTGTGTGTTTTTCTAGCCTGCCCAACCACACAAGAGCAATTTGAGATATTTATATTTACCTCTGGTTTCTATTGAGGTAATGGCACTACTTTCACAGAATTGAGCACAGGGCATGGTATGGATTGCTGTGGTATGGAATGGAAGTTGCACGTGTTGTTTGTCTACTTCCTTTTAACATTACTTCTTTGGATTTTTGCATTTGCACTCATTTTGGTCTGGTTTGGCTCAGTGCCTGTTCAAAAGCATGAAAATCAAATGCTTACAAGGATGCCTACCCTTTGTCCCCAAAGTCCTCCCTGATAACTGGCACTACTCCCGTTTCAAGTCCTTTATGTCGATAGCTCTCTCAATACATTCAAGCCTCTAAGCTTAAATTTTGCACTGTGAAAAGAGGGAGACAGAGAAGAGCAAGAACAGGGGGTTGCCTGCAGCAGCCAAGCACTGGTAGAAGGGAAGGGAAGATGGGGGAGCAGGAGCCAGGCGGCCCCCTCTCCCACACAGTCTCAGCCGTGAACACACCCGCTGGCCACAGCACAAGAGCACTGTGCGTGGGCACAGGTGGGTCCCAGCCTTTCTGGCTGGATGCAGCTTAAGCGCTGAGCCTGAATGAAGACTTTCATTGCTGTTTGCTGTTTTTCTTGGCCAGTAGCCATGGCAAACATTTGCAGGTGGCTTGGCCAGATTTTGACACTTAAATATTTGAGGTTGTGATAAAAATCAGAATATTACTACAATATGGTTCTGTGCAGCCTCAAAAAAATAAAATAAAGTAAAAAAAAAAAGCTATCTGCAATTTCAAATGCTCATTTAAAGACACAGTCCCCAGAGGGAACTCATGTTTTCAAATAAGTACTCATTTCCTCTTTCCTGAGAGAAATAAAAGAGTCAACCATCCCCAAATGTTACCACCTAGAGTTTCATACTGAATCCACTGGTGAGATGGGTTGGGTTATTTCTTGCTGAGTCTCCAGGATCATCTGGGCAAGGTTTTGGATGGAGAAAAATGGAAATGACAAGATGTGTGGGTTTGAATCAACATGGCAAACACACCAGGGAGGAATCTGAATGAAAGAAATAGCCTCCCTCAGGCTTGGCAATGAGACAGAGTCCTAAAAGTGACAATTATCTCCTAGAACACACCAGGAGCGACACACAACACCCCAGGCTGGAGAATAAATGGGAAGATGGAGTGTGTCCAAAAGGCGTCCATACCAGAGAAACACCCGCCTCCATCCAGGCATGGTGACACGGCCTACAAATGTCACCCAAATGTACAGTCCTGAGCCAGCTGCGTAAATTATTGACAGAGTCAGCACTCATCTTAAACTTTAGTGCTAGCCCTCAAAAGACTGTTTCATAAAGACCAGCTTTGTGCTAACAATGGCTGAATACTAAAGGCCTCCAAAAGGGTAGTTGGTGGGGGGTGGCAGGGAGAGGGAGGCAGGAGAACTCCAGGGGGGAAGGAAGGAATGCTGTAAAACCGCTAGTAAACTCTAGCACATTTTATGTTTTTTCCCCTTGAAAGAAAAATAAAATAATTATAATTAGCTGGCCTAACTGTGAATTGTCTGCTGAAAGCCAAGCCACTTGAGAGAAGTCCCTGGAGATTTAGATGCTGTCTTTAATGAATCCACCCCACTCTCTTAGCATACTATGGGTTCTTGATTTAGATAGCGGCAACGTTTGCTCTCATGGTCATTTGAGAACAAAAGAAATCTTTAGCAGAGATACTTACCAACCTAGCATTGACTCCTTTCAACAAAGCCAAGCATTCAAAGGGCCAGGTTAATATTCTGTTTCTTGAATAGAAAACCAAATGCACCCACAGCAAACTCACAAAATGGTCATTACGCATTACCCATTACTCTCATTTCTTAAGGTGGGTCTTAATGTGTCATCGCCCATCCTGGTAAGTTGAAAATGTGAGACAAGGTGCCCCTTCTGGAAGATCCTGGGGAGGAATAAGCCAGTGTTCCCTGCGGGTCTGGAATTCTTATAGCACCAAAAAACAAGAGGGAAAAGACCTACTGACAAATGTGGAGCAGTTTCTAAGTTTTTAATTATCACATCCAATATTTGACTGAAAATTCAAACTGAATGTTGATGCACATACAAAACACAGCAAGTGCCCCTTCTCATTTTAAACAGAGAATTCTGGGAGCTTAGAGCAGCCAGTTCTCAGCAGCCAGCAACAGAACTTTATCACAGTTCTTTGGCTTAAAGTTATTACCTTTTCTTCCTAAGAATCCATGTGCTCTTAAATCTTTGATTTCATCTTTACTCTTGTGAAGTTGGAAAGAACAGACACCATCCTCATTCTGGGGATAAGGAAGCTGGGCCAGAGATTCTGTGTTTCTGAGAAGCTCCCTGGAAATGTCCCCGCTGTGGATCCTCAGACCACACTTTGCATAGCAAGGGGCTAGAGCTAATACAGGATACCCAGAAGGGAGAGCTCTTTCCATCACATGACATGGAGTGTCTGGGCTTCAATGACAGCATCTTTCCACCAGTTTTTCCTCAATGCCTCAGTATTGTCTATTTGCATAGATGAGAGAGAGGGGCCTGCTTTCTTTGTTTTGTCTACTCCGGGAATCAGCATGGACCAACGTAGAGGAGGCAGAGGGCTAATAAGGAGGCAGTAACAAGAAGAAGAAGCAGGGAAGAATCAGCAAAGGGCAGGACGACTAAGGAAATACGGTAGTCCTCCTTATCCGTGATTTTGCTTTCTGCAGTTTCAGTTAATCATGGTCCAAAAATATTAAAAGGAAAATTCCAGAAATAAACAATTCACAAGTTTTAAACTGCTCACCATTCTGAGTAGCATGATGAAACTTCATACCATCCCAAGCCATGCCCCCCAGGATGTGAAACATCTCCCTGTCCACCATGTCCAGGCTGTGGACACGCCCCACCCAGTAGTCACTTAATAGCTATCTCAGTTATCAGACGGAAAACCCATATTATACACAGGGTTTGGTAGTATCTGCATTTTCAGGTATCCACTGGGCAGCTTGGAATTTATCTGTCACGGACAAGGAGGGATTGCTGCACACAGAAGATGAGGTGATGAGTGTGGCAGCTCCCAGGAAGGGAAGGGCACACTCTGTTGGAGACAAGGCTGAGCTGGTAGAACTTCCCTCCACCATGTTTGTTCTATGCACTATACTCTAGTCTCCATAACAACCATGGGTTTTCCCACAGTCATCTTAAAGTTCACAAATCTTGTCTGAAGAAATGATGACACAGAATGACTTGCTCCCCACCCCACCCCTACCACCCAAAGTCCAGGATCAAAACAGCTTCTACCAAGCAGAGACTCCTCCCTTCTCCCATCAAAAGCATCACTCTGCGCTCTAGGCAATATCATGCCAGCCAGAAAAACCAACCAATCTGAGCACCAGAAACCAGGAGAAAGTCCAGAACATTTCCTGAGCTCCAGCCAGGACCCAGGGACAGCCGAGAAGGGCTCCTTACCCAATCTGGCGGTTGGTGGAAGGTGCCTGGGTGATGACGGAGCTGGACTGGGGCGACGGCATGGCTTGCTGAATCACAACGCTGGTGTCGTGGTTGGGCAGCCGAGCACTGCTAAGCTGGTGAGTTCCGGGCCCTGTCATGGCCCCACCAACTGCATTATGCATTGAGATATTCTGCCAAGAGAAGACACAGGGGAAAGGTCAGGAGGAGTCAATGTTTTTATTCTACTCTCAAGCTCTCAAAGGCCAAAACTGGGAATCTAGTCATGTCAACTATATAGAGAGTTATGGCTTCCGGCAAGCCGTAGGCCCATTCATCTTGTTATAACATACAGCTACGAGGAGATGAAAAATAACTACTCACCCTTAGAGTAAAGCATGTGAGAAAATGCCTTAAAGTTTCCTTATCACTGTCCTGCCATCCTGATGTGAGGTTTGCATCAGAGACATTTAGTGCCTGCCTTCTCTGACTGGGAGGATGAATATCAGATTTGAAAATGATTTTTGTAATAAGTGCATAATACTGTGATTTAGTGAATAGTCATTCTGCATCCTGCTTTGCATGACAAGCACACTGGTTTTTTCCTTTCATTTATAGTCCTATAAGTGTGCCCAACTATATATATATATACACACACATATTTTTTAAAGAAAACGACTACCTTTCCAAATCATAATCTCAGGACTCAGGACACAAGCTCAGTAACCTGTGGAATGAGGTTGGATGACTGGAATACATGACAAGACATCTGAGATCCAATGATTAGAGCAAGAGTTACCACTTTCTGCTGTATTTTCATAAAATCCATCTCTCACAATGCATAGAGTAATGGAAACACAGAACAATAATCGAGCATCTAGTTACTTGTTCCCTGTCTTTTCCTCTGGAACATAGGATGCTTGCATTCACAGCTCTATCCCATGGTGCTTGGACCACAGTAGGCATTCAGTAGATGTATATTAATAGCATGGATAAACCAGTGAAAGAACATGAGATGCCTGAGTCACTGACAGGACCTAATATCATGTATTTATTTCTGATGCCTTCAAATGAAGGCTTATTTGTTTAAAATTCAAAAAGCAAGTAAAATATGTGAGGGAGCTCTTCATGGAAAAGAAAGTTACTCAGACAACTAGAGAAAATTCACACTGAGCAGGGAAGGCTGATCAACACATTGGGACCACAAGGTCAGAAAGAAATTTAGAAACCAGTAAAGAAAGAGAAAGTGGCATAGTGCTTATGCCTGTAATGCCAGCACTTTCGGAGGCTGAGGCAGGAGGATCACTTGAGCCCAGGAGTTTGAGGCTGCAGTAAGCCAGGATTACACCTCTACACTCCACATTACAGCCTGAGGGACAGAGTGAGACTCTGTCTCGAAAAAAGAAAAAAAAAAAAAAAAAAAGAAAAGAAAAGAAAGAGAAAGAGAAAGTTCTTGGCCAAAAAAGTAATAGGTAAGGGCAATAAGTAAATCTCTACAAGTGGCAAGGTACAGCTCTTCAGCCTAGAAGGGAGGGGAAATTTAAGAGGTCTATTAGACAATAGGTTGAGGATGGGAGGGGAAAAATGGAGTGTCACTAGCAATTTACTAAAGAAAAAATATATATATATCTGTCTGCGCTTTGGTGTTAGCAAAGAAAAAATAAATGTTACCCAAGAGAACTAGAAGTGGTCCTTTGAAGTTCTTCTGCAAAGAAAAGGATTTCCTGCACTAAGTGTTAAACGATGGTGATAACATATATGGTATTTGGGGTGGCTGTGTCCATCACATTGCACCTTTCCCAGGTTTCTGATTTCTAAATCCTGACCACACAATTTGTCAGGAGTCCAGATGGAAACTGGGCACCTGGCTTAGACTGTGAGCCTACTGTGTTGTCGTGGGACCCCAAAGGCAGGAACAGGCTTATATATACTCACAGTCCAAAGGCTTTTCTCTTATACACTGGAAAATTTTTCTGACGTGGGAAAATACTGTGATTGGGTAAAGTAAGATGAAAGGAAATGGCGATCTGCATTGGTGGCACTGCAGGAACACACTGTAGTTCTTTTTATAGGATCTAGAGTTTTAGAGAATTGGACTAAAAATGATAATGAAAATAAAGAAAATTGTGTTATTTCTTTTGAAAGTGAACCTTGACATACTTATTTCCCTGGGTCTTAATGAGGTCAGAAACTATAGGTATTATTTTGTTTAAGTTCAAAGACACTTAAAATTTTTCATCTAGCTCACAGTCACCTACTCTATCAATAATAGATCCAAGGCACAGAACCATTTTTGACTCTCCTTTCAGAATTATTGATGCTGTACAATTTAATTTTTAAGATCACAATCTTCAAATTCACAAAGAAAATTATAAAACATACGGACTCTCCTTGAATTATCCTGGATGCTTCTTTTCCATCACCCTCTTCGGCAGTTTTCAAGTTCTACAAATTTAACTAAGTGTCCCTCATCTCTTCCAATCTTTCCATCCATCCTTCCACCAACCTATAACCAACTGCCATCATCTTCTATCCTTGTCTAGACAATGGTCTCCTTCATGCGCTCTGGCTTCTCTTCTTCCTTTTTCCCCTACTACAGCCACTGTGATCTTTTCAAAATGCAAAGGTCATCACATCACACCTGGCGTATGTGAGGTTCCCCTCCCACCCACTCCCCAGAACATACACCCTAAGCCATCAGTTTGGAAGTCACTGGCAGCACTCCTTGTATGTCTCCGAAGCCCGTGTAGGACTCTTTCTACCTCCCAGCTCAGCTCACACCACCTCCACTCTTGCTCCCTGTGATTCATTCCACATTCTAATTTCCTAACCTCGTACTAACCATACTGCGCTCCAGCATTGGGCCTTGTATGCTGCTTTCCAACGCCAATGCCCTTGCTCTGCCTATACCTTCAGACCTCAGAATCAATCATCATGTAGGCAAGCCTTTCCTGCCCACACCCACCCAAGTGATGGGCACCATCTCCTTTTCCTTTACAATACAATGGTTTACAATTGTTCTTGATTGTTTGATTAATAGCTGTTTCTCCCCTAGACTGTAAGCCCAATGAGAGAAGAAACTAAATCTGATTTTACTCCCCATTGTCTCCATTGCCTAACTTTGTGCCTGACATATCAGAGTGTTCAATAACTATTGAGTGAATGGGTGAACTATAACATTCCTAGAATATTCCATATGATGAAACATTACCTGTTTGTTCCCTGGTCAATTTTCGAGAGTGCTAATGTCCTGTCTGTTCACCTTGCAATATACAAGTATGCAATAATGCAGTTTTAGATACTAAGGTATTGTTAAATTATGGTTCAGTTGTGGGCTGAGGAAATAGAGAGGATCAGGATTAAGAAGAAAGCCACAAGCCTTGTATATATAATAAAAAGTAAAACCTTTTTAAAAATATTAAAGGGGCCATTGAAGGAAGATGCTGAGAGTTGAGCTTCCAATCTTTGAGCACTTTGGCTCAAATGATGGACACAACCACCATTCCTTACATCCACCATGGAAAAAGACAAAGAAAACTGGCTTATGCTGCAGCACAAAGAATAGGTTTAATTTCTTCAGAGTAAAGCATGTTAAATAAAAGAAAGAAGTAATCCCCTCTCCCCAAAAAAGCTTAAGAATCTTCTCTGAGAATCACCAAAAGGAATACTAATCACTATCTAGGAATATGTCCAACATTCTCCTTCATCAACACTTTAAAGGCATCTCTTCATCTCTGTGATCTCTACAGAAATGGAAAAGGCTCCTAAAAGACATATTCTAGCTCTTCTGTAATCTCTTCTTTACCCAACACATAAAATCTGCAAATTCTCCAGTCTTCTCCCAGATTCAGAGAGTAATTTCAAAACATTTTGGAAAAATAAACAACCCAGCAAAAGCATTATCATTTCACACTAAGAGAAGGCAATTTTTTTTCTTTAAGCATTACATAGTAACTCAAACACGAAATTACTTCCTGAGTTCACATTGTCCCAATTATGGGTTCAAAACCTGTCTTCATCGATAAAAAAAAAATTGCATTTTACCTCCAGATAAATTAAATCTCCAATTTCAAAAACACGAAGAGTGACTCTATCTTGCTGAGTTATTTCTGATAGTACAGGTGGGTAGATGTGAAGTTGGTGGAACAATGTCACCAAACTAGTGGATGGATGTCAGTATGCAGGGAAGGACCAGAGGTGTTCCTCGAAGCTGCCCTTGGCCTTTTCTTGTTCAACATTTTTTATCAACAGTTTGGATGAAGAGGTAAAAATCATGCTTGTCAAATCTGCAGTTGACACAAAGTTGGGAGGCATAGCTAATGTTCTGGATAGGATAATCAGGTTTTACTTGAGCCAACTGTGTGATCTGGCCTCCAAAAATGCTAACATAAATCTAGGTTGCTTTATGAGAAGTGAAACATCCAGATCTAAAGAAGTAATTATTCCACTGTAGAGTACATTGGATTGACCACATTTGGCCACCACATTTTAAGGGGAAAATTGACAAATTAGTGTGAATGAAGGCATCCAAAATGTATCACAGGAAGAGCAGTAGAAGAATCAGAGAATATTTAGTCTGAAGAGGAGACTTAAAGGGTCATGCTAACTGCTTTAAAAAATTTGCAAGATTAGACATAGTCTGTGTTGCTCCAGATGGCATAATTTCTTTTCTTTTCTTGTTTTTTGTTGTTGTTGTTGTTGTTGTTGTTTGTTTGTTTTTTGTTTGTTTGTTTTTTTCAGATGGAGTCTCCTTCTGTCACCCAGGCTGGAGTGCAATGACGTGGTCTCAGCTCACTGCAATCTCTGTCTCCTGGGTTCAAGCAATTTTCCTGCCTCGGCCTCCTGACTAGCTGGGACTACAGGCACATGCCACCACACCTGGATAATTTTTGTATTTTTAGTAGAGATGGGGTTTCACTGTGTTGGCCAAGCTGGTCTTGAGCTTCTGACCTTTTGATCCACTCACCTCCCAAAGTGCTAGGATTACAGGTGTGAGCCATGGCGCCCAGCCAGAGGGCATAACTTCAAAAATGTAATAATGATGATAAAAGTCAATAATAATTACACTTTGAGTACCTATGTTGAAGCAGGCACGATGGTAGATGCTTTATAAACTGCATCTTTAGTCTTCACAATGACCCTTAAGAGGTAGGCATTACTATCCTTATTGTAAGATGAGAAAAAGAGTAAACTCCTCACCAACACCAATACCATACCACTCACCTCTGGCCACCCTCACTCCCAATGGGGTGATACTTTCAAGGCACAGATATGACCTTCTGTCAGAACAAATTTACCAATATGTAGAGATATCAAAAGACACAACAAGCTGCCTGTAACATACTGAACTTCCTGGCACTAGAGTTAAGCCAGAATGAGTGGCCATTTGTCAGCTATGTTACCAAAAGGATTCCTGCCTCAGAAGGGAGATGGCACCAGATGACCTCCAAGGTCTCTTTTATTGCTAAGATTCTCTCATTTATGATACATGGTTCATGCTTTGGCTCAAATGTTTCCAAATGATTAGTAATGTGTAATAGTGTTGAAAATATACAGGCTTGGGAGTTAAGAGGTCTATTCTAGTCCAGTTTGTCTACCGTTCCTTGTAGTCATGTAACCTGGATGAATCATTCAACCTCACTGGGCTCAGTAGCCTCATCATTAAAGGAGGGGGCTGGACCACATGGTCTTCATGATCTTTTCCAGCTCTGATACTCCACAAGTCTCTTCCTATGTTGTATTTTATGAGACACTAAATATCCAAGCAGACTTTTAGACTCTGATTCATGGATCTACAAACGTTGATTTTTCTCCATAACCATAAGCTTTTGTAGAAGTGAGCCTTCCAAAAATTATAGCTTTCTGCCAAACCCCAAGGGATCATGATTCAAGAAACGGATCTAACAAAAAGTACAATCTCTCAACCACCAAAGATGAAAGCTCCACTTTAAACAAACGATCTTCACCGAAATTTCTCCCTCTTTGATTCACATTTCTCAGCATGTCCTTTGACTTCTTCCTTTCCTCAAGTATTTTGGGATGCTTTGCTCTCCATTCACTATTGTTCTGAGACATAAAGGGTGTGAATGAAATGAGAAGCAGGGGAATAATGAGTCTTGATTGCATACTCCTGAGCTTGAGGTAGAGTGGTAATTGTCTTTCTGCATGCATGGGCTTGGTATACAAAATGCAAAAAAAACAATCTGATGCACATAAGTATACATCCATGTTCTTAAAAATAACTATAATTTTAGGGTGTGGTAATGAAGGATGAAGGTAATGGACCACAATTGAAAGTGAAGGTTGGAGCATATAGGCAAAATGATGTTGATTCCTGTAAGGTCTCAAAATGTTATCTGCAAATCTATATTCCATCCAACTGCCACTGTGGGGAGACTTCATGGGATTTTCCATAAAGAGCCAGGGTCATCTTAACTCACATTTATGAGTTGTGCAATCTTAGAGTTGTCTGCATCTTAATGATGCCTGGGCAGTTATGAAGACTTTCAGAAGTTCCCAGATGTAAACATCCCTGAACTGCATCCAAAAGATATGCAAGACATTCACAGAATAATGAAGGTTCTAACCCTCTGGAAGCTACTAGGCTTTCTGGGGTATAGAAAGGATGTTAGAGAGTCCTGATTCCCATGTTTGGTGCTCTCAGGAGCTATCTATCAGGACAGGTATTTTTTGGATCTTACTAAGAGGACAGGCTGCCCCATGACCAAGGGGATAGTGAGGTATCAGAGGAGACATGGAGTAGAGGAGGGCACCAGGGACCATGCAGGCCACCTCTCCCTCCTAGCATTCTGTGCAGCACAGTCACACAGGGCAAGGTGGACAACACAAGGTAAGAAAGCATCTCAGGTTATCTCTTGAGAAGGGAGAGGAGAGCACAGGGGGCTATGAAAACTCTAGCCTTGATATACACATTTACATTCTGCTTTTTAACTAAGAAAATTAGCCAGGCATGGTGGCAGACACCTGTGGTCCCAGCGACTTGAGAGGCTGAGGCAGGAGGATCACTTGAGCCCAGGAGGTTGAGGCTGCAGTGAGCCATGATTACACCACTGCACTCCAGCCTGGGGGAGAGAGTGAGACCCTGTCTCGAAGTTAATTCATTCATTCATTTTGCTTTTTCAGTTTGCTATTTAACTCTGACAAATTCCAAGAGGTACCATAGTATAAAAGAAAAACATAAGCACTAGAATGGACCAGACCTAGGATCAAGTTTGCATCAGCTCCGTCATGTCTGGGGCACATCATTGAAGTCCTCTGAGCCATACCTTTCTCATCTTTAAAATGGAGATAATCATCTAAAGGACAGGATTAGCATCAGAATCATGTGAGATGACGGATGTCCCAGCACAGTGTCTGAAAACAAAAATATACTTCTTTCCTTTCAGTAAAGTCCAGAACATGAGGCACAGAGACAAAACGTACAGTCTGGTGCCTGCTCCCCATGACTGATACTAGTATTAGTAATATTAATAATGGCTAACACTGATACAGCATTATTGTATGTCAGAAAACTCATTTAACCCTTATCATCAGTCTAGAAGGTAGGTATATGGTTACTATACAGTTGAGGACATTGACGCAAAGAGGTTAAGTGACTTGCTCAAAATCACACAGCCAATAAGGGGAAAGCTCAGCTCTAGGCAGTTTGACTTCAGACCTCTTAACCAGGCACATCACCACGAAGTCCTGCTGCTTCTAAAGTCTTGCTGTACAAATATTTTTTGTAGAAAGTGACTTGGCAAAAACTAAGGTATGCCTGCTATTCTCACAATGGGCACTATAAATGAGTGATTAATTAATATTGGTATGTGGTCTGAGAAATATACAACAGTATATCTGGCGTACCACTAATCTGGATCAATGTCATCACCACCACCTTCACAGCTGGAAAAGCTTGGATATACACCGTGAGTTCATTTCAAAATGTCTGATGAGTGTCCCTTATCTAAAAGTCATGCTGCAGCCATAGGCAGCTCCCCTTTGACTTGAGGGAAGACATCACAGTAGGTAGAGAGGCAGCTTGCACACTGACATAATCATCAGTGGCTTTAGCCCCCTCACCCATTGCCAGAAGCAGACGGCCCCCATAAGGGAGGTTCTAGACTTGGGGTTCTCAGCTCCTGAGCAGCAAGATCTGCCCAGCTTGCTGAGGCTCCCCTCCAATCCCCAGAACTCTGTCATTCTTTCTAATACTGGGTTTGAGGCAATGGAGCCCTGAACCATCCCTGTGAGCATTTGATAGCTATTCATTTAATCCTGTAGTCAAATATTCAAGACAACAAATACCTTCTCAGGTGCCACCCTTGACTGTGAGAAACAGTTTCCCAGTGTCTCTCAAAGAAAGATTCTGCCCCTTCCTGGTCAGTTTCTTAACGCCTTGGACTGTCCATGTTTCTGTTCTCATCTCCCACATTACTGTCTTGGTTGTCTTTGCTAAATATAATCATATGGGTTAAAAGGAGAGAAATAGCTGTACTTTATTCAGGTTACTGGAATCAAGATTGAGCAAATTTCTTTGATTGATGTATCCACCAAAATCCTGGACGTCAGAAACTAGTCTCATGCCATTAAAAATCACGTAAGTGGCCTGGCTGGTGGCTCACGACTGTAATCCCAGCACTTTGGGAGGCCGAGGCAGGTGGATCACCTGAAGTTAAGAGTTCAAGACCAGCCTGGCCAACATGGTGAAATCCCATATCTACTAAAAAATACAAAAATTAGCTGGGCATGGTGGTGGATGCCTGTAATCCCAGCTACTTGAGATGCTAAGGCAGGGAGAATTGCTTGAACCTGGGAGGCAGAGGTTGCGATGAGCCAAGATCACACCACTGCACTCCAGCCTGGGCAACACAGTGAGACTCCATCTTGAAAAATAAAAATGACATAACTGTTTACTGTTCTTGGAGCAGAAAACATGCTGTGTTCACCTGAAAATAACCAGTGCCTGCCTCCATGCTGTGTGCTTGGTAGATAGCAATGGATTCAATTATTTTGCAAATAAATGAATGATATGTGATCTTCAGCAAGCTTATAGCACCTCTGTACTTCAGTTTTCTCAGTTGTTAAATAGAGACAACCCTATCTGATAAGGTTTTTGTAAATATTAAATCAGGTCATACAAGCATAGCATTTAATGCAATGTTGGACAATTAACTGTCCAATAAATGTTAGCAGCTATTATTCTAATTATCACTATTCTCATCATCATTACTATCACTGCTAATACCAGATAGTATCAGCTAACTATTCCTTGGTCCTCCACCTTATCCCACACACACTTCTTTCAAAGCCCTTAGAACACACTGGTATATGTATTATGTTTAAAGTCAGTCTTCCTTCTAGCTATGAACACTTTGATGATGGGGACAGGTTCTGATTTCCTATCATTGTCCTCAGGGGCTAATACAATGCCCATCACATAGATGTTTGCTGAGTGAGTATACAGAACAGTACAATGAGTGCTGTGGAACAAGAGAAAATAAAGAGTCAGCCCTCTCCTTACTAGAGTGAGCCTCCAGCTTAGAAGGAATATGAAAAGTAGGGAAGAGAAGGGATGAAAAACACATGAATCTGAAAAATACCTTCACACACAAACACACACACACTATGGAAGCAGAGAAAGATGTGTCACCGAGAGCCAATTATTCCATGTTCTGAAGGGCAAGAGGCTGGTCAGCAGGTCTGTGTTTTCATCTAAACTCCAACACTAAACACATGATCCTGCTGAACTTCTCCAGTCTGTCAATTTTGTCTTCATGATTCCCACATCCGCCTTGCCTTTTCTTGACCATCCCACTAGCTTTAGATGTCTGTCACCTCCTGTCCTGATCATACAATTGCTTCCTACCGATAAGGAGCCTGGTTCCTGGCTTCCAATCCTTTTAGTCCCTCCCCAAACACTCCAGACCCTGTTCTCCAATTAATTGATGTAATTCAGCACTTTCCTAATGCTACTCTCCAGCTCTGAAACCTGCTATAGCTCCCCATTACCATCAGTAAAAACCCACACTT
Source organism: Piliocolobus tephrosceles (assembly GCF_002776525.5). Taxonomy (NCBI): domain Eukaryota; kingdom Metazoa; phylum Chordata; class Mammalia; order Primates; family Cercopithecidae; genus Piliocolobus; species Piliocolobus tephrosceles. The sequence goes on from NC_045441.1 coordinate 52,388,586, forward strand.
AGCCTTGCCTTCAAGACTCTATATTTCCAGCCTCATCTCCTACCACTATCCCCTGTGCAAACCCTAAACTCCAGCCACACTGGTCTATTCATTACACAACTAGTGACTTCAAATTTTTACCTTCATACCTTTGCCTGTACATGCCCCAGACCTAGAATTTCCTTTCCTTCTCTCTGCCTAGCTAAATCCTGTCCTCTAAGCAATAAATGTGTTGATTGATCAATGACATTTTCTCAAGTACAAAATGAGGATCGTGTACCCTTGCTTCCTTTGACCTACAAAGTAAAGATATAGCAATGGTTTGAAAAGAGCTTTAGTAACATACATATTATCTTACAACCCTGAGCTTCTCTGCTCTGACATCCTTGTTCTTAGAATGATTCCCTTTCTCTCCCCTTTTCAGGTTCATCTTAAACTTCACCTAACTAAAGGTATTCCACCTGTTATCTTCCACTTCAGCAGCCCAATCCTTTCACCTATAGCATGTTTCACAGTGTGCAATTGTCATTACTACTATTTCCAGTTCACTGTACAATAAATTCCAGGAAGAAAGGAACACAGCCTCTCTTGTTTTCTCTTCTATCGCTAGCACCTAGCTCAGTGCCTGGCACAGAACTATATAAATTACCATTGGTTGGATAGATAAATGAACTGTGATTTTTGAGGTGTTGAAATGTGACTAAAGAGCAACTGATAGACAATTTCCTCTTGTCTAAGTCAAGAACATGGTCATCTTAAGCCTGTGATCCTAATATAAAAAGATAACATTGGCCAGGTGCGGTGGCTTACGCCTATAATCCCAGCTCTTTGGGAGGCTGAGGCGGATTGCCTGAGCTCAGGAGTTTGTGACCAGCCTGGGCAACATGGTGAAACCCTGTCTCTACTAAAATACAAAAAATTAGCTGGGTATGGTGGCACATGCCTGTAATCCCAGCTACTCAGGAGGCTGAGGCAGGAGAATCGCTTGAACCTGCAAGGTGGAGGTTGCAGTGAGCTGAGATCATGCCACTGCACCCCAGCCTGGCTGATAGAGTGAGACTCTGTCTCAAGAAAAAAAAAAAAATTTGCTGATTTGAGTTATCCCAAGTCATATCAACACGCAGAGGCCAGAGGCCAGCAAGCAGCTTAACAGTCTCCCCAATTTACCACGTGTCTGGTCAGCCAGAGCCACTGATGGAAGTGAGGGCCCTTCCGAGTGACTGGAAAACTAACAGGAAAAACCAAAGCAGCGTGACTAGAAACAAGTGAGGAAAGGAGTCCCGAGGCAGGTGTGGGGCAGATAAACAGAAGGCAACAATGACCTTGCCAAGCTCTCACACCTGTGTAGTGTGGGAGAAGAAAGGGTATTTAAAAATCACAAAAGCGGTGCAGCGCGTGCAGAGAAATGCTGAGCATTTGCACACTGCGTATCTAGTCTGGCTGTGCAAGAGGCAAATGGCCCATTCTAGAATTACTAAACAAATGTCTCTCCCTTCCTTACCAGAAATTTGCAAAGTTACTAAAAATACGGACATGTATAAAAGTACCACGAGGATGCTGAAGGGTCTATTTCTTCAGCATTTCGAAGAGACTCCAATGCATACCTACTTAATGACCAGAAATAAAAATGTAGCACTCTCTGGAAAGCTGCTAATGATATATTACAGATCTAAGAAGAGACTCACCTTTGCCTTTCCCTTGCCCAAGCCCCCCTTTCTCAGCTCCTGTTCTCTCCCGGCCAAAACAGCTGGAGGGTAGGGCTGGCTAAGTTGAAATTGCTTGAAAACTCCCTTGCCTGGAGCATTGGTTGGGCACCTGCATTCTGGAATAGTTGGCAAATTATACTCTTAACATAAAATAGAAATGCTATCTTCAGTGGCAAGGAAAATGTGCTACAAGTTAGACTTCCTCCTCCAAAACAATAAAGAAAAGAGGTGCTTGCTGCTTCATTTCACTTCTGGTGGAACCTGTCAGGTAGCTCTTCATGAATGCCCTTGCATTGTAAATTGTCTAGTACTTGCAAATGTAAGTTACTGCTGTGCTGTTCTAATGATCAGTGTTAATTCAGCAGCCTATTTCTATCCTGGGAAGTGGTTGTTTCACTGGGGAATAAGTACCTTTGAACCACCGTTGCTTCCAAGCAAACTTAATCATCATTAACAGTATTTCCTTTTTCTTAAAGCAAAAACCAAACTAAGTAATGCAGCAGAGAAACTCAATGAGAGGCTTAGTCTGTCTTATTTTATGACATCTGAAATTAAAGAGATAACATTTTTCCTTGATCACAGCAAACAAAACAGCATCTGTTAGGTAGCACAGGGGATAATACACTGGCCACAACTGGGCATGACAGAGCCCAAAGAAACTTCTGGAAATCCTGTCTGAATATTAAAAACAAACTCCATCAATTTCTCCTAGCACAGTTTGGGTTCTCTGGATCCTTAGGGGTCCCTAGTGCAATAGTAGTCACTGAGATAGTTTTCATTTTTACAGCTCCTGCAAGGTACTCCAGAAACCTGCAGGCTATAACCTATTACCACTGTGATTTCATTTCCTGCTACTCTACCCCATCACTCTGTTGTTGCAGACTCATAAGGACCTCCTTGATATTCTGTGAACACACAGGAGCCTTGGCACCAGCTGTTTCCCTAAACTGGAAGGCTTCTTCCCACATATCCCCAGTTCCTTCCCTCATCTCTTCCAAGTCTTTCCTTAAATGTTACCTTCCAATGAGGCTCACATATGAGGCCTGGCCACTTGATCAGAAATTGTAGCTCTGCCTCCTTGAAACCAATTTCACCCTTACTTAATCTATCCTTTCCCATTCATGACATCCTCCCTCACTTATTCTGATCCAAAAGCACCAGACCATTTCTGATCCTTATTCTTCAAATAATAATTAAAAAAAAACAAACAAACAGAAAACCTAATGGTTCATTTTTTTCTTAACCATCAAGGATCTCTTTTATGACTTCTTTCTCTGGGATCTCATATCTTTAAAATACTTCTTTAAAAGTCATGAATTCATTTTCCTATACAATCCCCTGCCTTCTGAGTCTATCATATTCCTTAATTTTTAAAATTTCATTTCACTTCATTGTACCGTGAGACTCCACTGTTTCTCAGTATTGTTAACACTGCAGTCAAACAGAAAGAAGGTGATGCTTTAGTCTGAGAAGACTGCATACAAATGCACAATTTCAATTAGAGGGTTTGACTACTTTAACATCTGGGATCCCAGTAGGAAACAGCTAGTACCTTCAAACTGGGTAATGTGAGGAGCATTTAATAAAGAGACTTTTTGCAAAGGTGGAAACAGATTGTAGGAAAGCCACAGATGGTGTAACACCCTGGGGCCAGTTTCAGCAGGGAGCTACAAGAGTAAGAGAAGGAAGAGGTTACCAGGACTCAGGAGAGAGGAAGCCAGGGAGAAGTCAGCAAGACCTGGGAAGAAGAGAGAACCATGTGGGGAGACGGCGCTGGGCCAGACCTGTGGCTCCTGGTCGAAGAAAGCAGCCAACTGAAGGAGCTAGGAGAATAGATGTCCAGTCTCTCCCTGCTTCCTTCCTGGAACCTGCAGTGATGACTCCATGGCCATTTGCCCAAACCAAACAGGAAAACACCAGTTAAAGGTATTCATTAGATGGTGTGTATGGGCCAACCATTCAGGGCAAGAGCAGAGTCAAAAAGGGACAGAATGGGCTTGGATGGATGATCAGAAAATACCCAGTACAATTATGTGTTCATCAAACGTGGGTTATTTTTATTTTCTCACCAATCTATCCATAATACACATGTTCATTAGAGAAAATCTATACAAGAAAAAGTAAGTCAGAAGGGTAAAAAAAAATCATCCATCAACCTAACACACAGAAAAATAAACTGGCTCTGCATTGACCCACGCACCCAAAAAATCATGATTGGGCTGAGAAAAACAATAGATGGCAGAGCTAAGACGCACCCATCCCATGGTGTGCCCAAGTAACCTGGCTCCACCCCACAAAGATGAGCTCGGGCAAGCGTGGCTTCTCTGAACCCAGTTACACGCCCTGAAATCCAGGTCTCACTTTAAGGCCACAGCTTCTTATCTGTCTATATTCCTCCCAGTGAAACAATTGGGCTTAGAATAAGAACAGCTTTATATGTGGGAGTCACAGAAGGTAGAATTTGGCACCTGGTGTTTATGTATCATAAAGCCATTACCGTGCCGAGCTCAACTCTACTTTCCGCCAAAATTACTGAGCAGGAGGAAAGTGGGCACATCTAGAAGCTGCATTTCTCTACCTAAGACAGCCAGGATATATGGGTTGACTCACTAAGCAGAAGCGCTAATGTCAGTGACATCCATATTTTTATTGAGGCACTCTCCCTGGCAACCTCTTACTCCTGTGAAAAGACACTAAGTCTGCAGGTCCCTGGTCTTTGGCAACTGGAACATGCTATAACATTCCATTTTAAGTTCATTTTCATTCTATTGTGCTCTACTGATAACTTCAACGTGGCACAAATTTACTGATTATTTGATAGACTAAGAAATAATATTTCTAAACCTCAACTCTAGATGAGATCAAAGGGGAATCAGGGATTCACATAAGAACAATACCCATATTGCTGGAGCTTTCAGTAAGTGAGTTCCTGGACAAAAGGCTTTGTAACATTCCCGTTGTGATGACGCTCATGTTCTTATGTTAATGATATTTATGTGTGTGTGTGCCTGTTTTTTTTAAATTTTGCTCTAAGATCTGTTTTTTCTTTTTTATTTGAGTGTTGTCCAGTTACTTTTAAAGAAATCCAATTAGAGCCCTATATGTAAAGAAATACGTTTTTCAGATGTCTTTTCGCACCTATATAGTTTGCTAGTCACTTTATGAAATAATTTTCAAAACCTATAAATGGATTTAGAAATTTAAATCTGCCCTAAAAAGTCAAATAGAATCTCAGTACAAAACACCTTTTTAAAGGTTTATAATCGTTGATAAAAGGGATGGTCAGGGCAAAAGATAAACCACAAAGTATTTGAATTTCTTCTATTATTTTCATGTTGGTGAAGTGGCTTTGCCTGAGTCAATTATGCATTTGTACCTAGCACTGATTTATCTGGGTAGCTAACTACTAATCTCACATCTGCTGGCACAGGAAGAGAGAACAGTTGCCAGCCCTCATAAATGCCTTGTCTTGTATGTTGCTCCATTTATTCTAACATCCTTGCACACCACCACGTTTGATAAAGGTTTAAGTAAGCCCATATGTGGGAAGCTTTTTATTTACACACACACACACAATGCAGCTTACAGATCTATGACAACTAGAAGACCTCTAGTGTGCTGAGTCCTACCACCAGCTGAATAAAACTCCAGTGAAGGCGGAGGAGAGGGGAGGAACACTGAGCCAGCATGGGGTGCTTATGGTCTTTTATCTTAATTTTTGTGACATGATCCAATTATATCTATTCAATAGTGCCCTCTAATTACTAGTGGAGATGAATAATGAAAGATTCTCCTTGTATTCAAGCTCTCCCCAAGTCTGCTTCCCTCCTTGGCTTGCTCCTATGAACAGTCTAGATTCACATATAGCGCATACCTGGAGCTTGTGGCCTGCTCAGCCAAATAAAGGGTCACTTAAAAAACTGGAAATGCCCTCCGGGCCTCTGATAAGAGGCTGTGGCCCAGAGCTGACCTTGTGAATAGCAGGGTGGAATGGAAAGGGACCCTGTCCTGCCTCCGGACACAGTGCCTGTAACCAAATGGGTGCTGCCCAGTAGAGTTACACTTCCAATATGCAAGATTTGATTGTTAGGTTTCAGTGGTAACTTAGGAAAATGAAAAGAAAAAAGCAGATCCATGGAAGTTACAATAATTCTTAACAGAGAGGAAGCCAAGGCAGTGAAAAGGAGGGGAGAAGGCTCCACCCCAACAGGAACAGAAACAGGAATTCAGATGGATAAACCCCAAACAGGGGGTTTGGCTTGGATGCAGGCTGGGAGACAGGCAGGAAGAAATTCCCAGTCTGAGGTGAAGATATTTTAAATGAAACTTGTCAGTACTTGCATATAGAACTTCAGAGTTGAAATACACGACAGAGAGCCTTGAATCCAACTCCCTGACTCGACAGAGAAGAAGGTAGAGGTCAAAGAGATGGTGTGACCAGGCCAGTGGCCCATATCTAAACGGAGGCAGGAGTAGGACTAGAATCTAGATCTCTTGACTACTAATTCAGTGATTTTTTTTGCCACGATGGGTGATTTTAGAGAGTGTCGTTTCTGCAAAGGGGAAGGAATGACTTTATTTCATGTTCATATTTGGATCTCCATACACTGGACCGGTAAGGTAATTGTTTCACTTTGGGGAAGAGAAAAGCCCAGGGGGTCCACTCAAAGGAGGCAGGAGTGAGGGTCAAGTTCAGCAGATATCCATCTGCTGGACATCACTGCTGGGGACTGGAGTGAAGGGAAAGGAATTCTGTTTGACAGACACGCTGACCTTAGGGTCCTGTCAACCTCCCATCAGCCAAGGAATCTCTGATCACAGAAGCCTGAGGACATTTTATGCTGGAAAGACATTTCAAGCTCACCCAAAGCACAGCCCAGCTATAAGGCTGAGTCCCAGTCGGTCACTTAAAGTATTTTCCCAAAAACAAATAAGAAAATACGAACAAAATCCAGCAAAGAATCTCTTTCATTCTGACAGTTTTTCCTCATACTAAAAGTGCCCAGCATGATTAGGACTATTCCCTCTGTGCACACTGGGTTAATACTCTGATAAAAAGCTTAAACTGCAGTGTGGCTGCAGGGACAGGAAAACAGGACTGCCTCTATGGTTTCATATACAGATTGTGTCACACTTAATGCTGAAATCATAAACTATATATTTTTACCCCCTCCAAGCTGCCTATTGTGTGCATATAAACAGGAACCTGGCAGCATGTCAGGGGTGCAAATTGATTTCCTTTCCCAAATAAAATTTTAAAAAGCAAATAAACAAGGTTATGTTGGCTAATGAAACATTACATGCCAGGCTGGGGAGAATTCTTTTAAAATGTATTTTCTTGAGCAAAGGTAACACAAGGCATCCATGAAAGGCTCTTTCATAAACAACATGTTTACATAAAAATGCATTACTTGAAAGACAGGAAAAGGCATGGTGCATCTCGCATGATATATTTGGATCATGTTTTATAAAAAATAAACTGGGGGGGGGGTAGAAAGTAGGGAGTCCCAGCAGTGCTGGGGAATTTAGAAATTAACTGAAGCTGCTTAAAAGTAGGATGAAGTTGCTCTTGTTTAGAAAATGTTATGATCTTAGTGTTTTTATAATTTACCATCAAGACCTAAGAAGCCCATGTTGAAGGTGTATTATTGGCATAAAGATTTCAAGTTGGGAGAGAGAACTGAATTGCACCCACCACCCTCAGAGACATATGAATGGCTAGTCTGGTTGATTATCATCAGTGGAAACATCTCCTGGAGAGTGGCCTATTTCCTAACAGAGATGTCGAGACCAGCTGGAAGCAGTTTTAGTTATCTAATGCGGAAGAAGCATCTCCAGGTTCATGCCTAACTCGTACTTCACCGCAGATAATTCATTTCAACCTCGTCCTGGAACAAAAGCCATCCCTAGTGGACTGTGACCCCCAGATCAAATCATCCTGTACCATCTCCTTCTTTCTCTGTCTTCCCATCTTTAAATTCCTTTCTGCCAGTGAAGCCAGGTAGCATGAACCCTGATGGCACTCTAATGAGTAAAGTCACAAGACAACATGACATGTGGCTGAAAGATGGGGCTAAAGAGGGTCAAGGGGAAGGCTCAAGACTGCCCAGGAGACAGATGAGTTGCTGTCTGCTGATGGCCATTTATGAGCATGGGGCATTTTGCCTGTTGTTTTGAGCCCCCGTGATGTACCCTTCTGTCACAGTTACTGTCCCTTCTCAGCAGATGGGCATAGTGTACCGGAGACCAGACACAAGAGAGGAAAGTCTCCAGAGTCTCAGGATGGCCTCAATAACAACAAAAGGAGATGAATCTGCACAGGAACTTCCATTCAGGCTTAAAGCGTAACTCAGCAAGCTAGTTAGAAATAAATCGGTGGCTCACTCATGCCTGTAATTCCAACATCTTGGGAGGCCAAGGCAGGTGGATCGCTTGAGCTCAGGAGTCTGAGACCTGCCTGGGCAACATGGCAAAACCCCGTCTCCACAAAGTGTACAAAAATTAGCTGGGTGTGGTGGCAGGCGCCTGTAATCCCAACTTGGGAGGCTGAGGCAGGAGAATCACTTGAACTGGGAGGCAGAGGTTGCAGTGAGCCAAGATTGCACCATTGCACTCCAGCCCGGGAGACAGAGTGAGATGAAAGGAAGAGAAGAGAGAAGAAAGAGAAAGAGAGAGAGAAAGAGAGAGGAGAGAGAAAGAGAGAGAGAGAAAGAAAGAAAGAAACAGAAAGAAAGAAAAAAAGAAAAGAAAAGAGAAAAAAGGGAGGAAGGAAGGAAAGAAGGAAGGAAGGAAGGAAAGAAGGAAGGAAGGAAGGAAGGAAAGAAGGAAGGAAGGAAAGAAGGAAGGAAGGAAGGAAGGAAAGAAGGAAGGAAGGAAGGAAGGAAGGAAGGAAGGAAGGAAGGAAGGAAGACTCAGAAATCATAAAGGTGACCCTGAGACCCTGCAGACCCAAAGGTCCTATGCAGGTTTTAGGAGTGTGTGGCATGGCAGGTGTGAGAGCTGGGAGGCCTGAGACAGTGAGTTCTCCTCCCTTGTCCCCTCCCAACTCACCAAGCAACCTTGGTCAGGTCTCGAGACCATTCAGAGCTTTCTTTTTTCCAACACTTTTAAATACAAGGTAAACACTGTCAGGCTGATGGCTGCAGTGATTAATGGGGTAACATTTGTAAAATGCTAAGAGCTTTCCAGAGCTCAAATGCACATGCTTTAGACCAAATACTCTGGATAATAGTTAAAACACAAAAAGGGTTAGTCACCAGTTGGCTGAGAATATGAACCCGGGAAGGAATTACAGAGGGGAGGTGTGTTTTGTGAAAGGATTTGGCCAGGAGTGGGTGGACATCAGAGGAAAGGAAAAAGAAGGGGAAGGAAGCTTGGGGACTTGCAAAATCTGAAACACGAACTATTCTGTTTCCAAAAGAAGCCATTAACTTTTAAAACTCTGCACCCTTTCAACAACATCAAAGATAATTTAATTACAGAAAAATTTTTTTCAATACACATAATCCTGTAGGGTTTAATCCAATGTATGTGTGAGAGTAGATTATCCTGATATCTTTTTCCTATCCCAAGAAAATGATACTTGAATCTGTGGGAGGGGCCATATACCAGTCGGCTTGGCACTGGTAACCATCAACTCCATTTTCTGTGCAAATGGAAGAATCAAATTAATCACTGGCAAATTTGATAACAGATGTGTTTCTCAGCAAATCCACATCAAGCATTCAGAAAGTAATTACCCCCTAAAGCTTGTTGTGTTCTTATGTACATTTGGCATCAACTGAAGCCTTCAGCCAGCTTTGTTTTTATCTGACTTGAAGCTGAAGCCTCAGGGTGATACTCCAAGTGGTGTTTTAGATTATAAAGTCTTAACGGCCCCTGGCTTTAGGGCACTGTGTTTATTGATGCTATGTAAGCAATTTACAGTCCCTTAATAGCGCATTCACCACAATGTTACAGTGTTTAACTTGTTAAATTATATTTAGAGCTTCAGGGAAAATTACCTCATTGGCTTCACTAGCATGGGTTATTGATATCACACACGAGTTAGGCAACATCCACCTGACTGGGATAGCCCAAGAACGTTTTATAGGCTGGAGGCGGAGAAGGTGAGGAAGTAAAGGATGGATGAGAGAGATAGAAGAGGCAGAGATGCGGGGAAAGAAGTCAGGGAAGAGAGAAGAGGCTGAGGAGAGCTCGACCATAGAGTCACTTTTAAACTGTAAAGCAAAGGAATTGGCAGTGGTGGCCATTTTGATTCCAACTTCTCTTTCAGCCCCTTCTACAACGAGGCATTGTTCCATTCCCAATTCCCAATCTCCTGTCCCTTAGAAGGATATCCCTCATCTAGGGGTCTGGGAGACAGCCCTGACCTCCAGCCACTATAATCAATCAACAAATAGGCTTGATGTTTAGTGTTTAGCTCTTCAGGGCTAAAATATTCCAAGGGAAACTATGGAAATGTTAATAAGAGAACAAGAAGACAGAAGGAGAAGAGGGAGGAAGAGGAGGAAAAGAACAGCAGGAGGCAGAGGAGGAGGAGAAGAAAGAGGAGAAGAGGAAGAGGAGGAAGAGAGGAAGAAGAGGAGTAAGAAAAGGAGGAAGAGGAGAAAGAGGAAGGAGAAGCAGCAAAATCTTTTTCAGACTAAAGAGAGCCATAAAGTATGGATAAAATACATTTGAGCCTGAAGCTTAGTGATGTCATGAGGCTTCTTCAGAAAAGCAGCCAAAGGCCAAGGTATTAAAATCCACTGAAGAGGCTAGAAAACAGGCATAAGAAACCAACCAAGTGGCTGATGTGCTCTGGGGTCTTAGTTCACGTGACATCTGCTAGCTCACAAAGGGCTAAGGGTTTGAAGCAAGCGATCGGCAGTGACAAGCTTTGCAGCATGTAACCTCTAAGAGAAAACAGCATTCTTTTTCCCACTTATGTAAGCTCTGTACTAGGTTTCTCATACTCAGGATACTCGACAATAATTAGTAACCAAAATAAAACGGATGTTAAAAAACAGGCATCCAGTGAAATAAACAACATTGCTCACCAGGCCATTTTTGCTAGCATGATTACTGACAAGGAATTAGAGAAGGAAACAGCAGACTGCATGCATTTCTAAAGGTAGAAAATTAGTCCCCATTGTGTGATGTGGGGAGGGGGGAGGGGGGAGGGATTGCATTGGGGAGTTATACCTGATATAAATGATGAACTGATGGGTGCTGACGAGTTGATGGGTGCAGCACACCAACATGGCACATGTATACATATGTAACAAACCTGCACGTTATGCACATGTACCCTAGAACTTAAAGTATAATAAAAAAAAAAAAAAAAAAAAAAGAAAAGAAAATTAGAAGAGGGGGAAAATGCTATCCTGAACATAAGCACATAGCTTCCTAAGGAAGTGAAGAACAGCTAGGTGCGTAGGTACTAAATACCAGATGCGATCCCTAGGAGAAATTTCAGTCTTAAGTATAAATCAGAAATTCCCATTCTTCGTAAATTTGACAGATTTGAATGTTGGACCTAATCATTCATGTTTAATGTGTAGGGTTGCAATTTCCAAACTGTGTGCCCCAGGATGCTGTACTGAACTCACAGGGATGACACAGAATATGTTACATTTTGAAGAATACACAGCAATATTTGACATCTGTTGGACACTGAGAAAACTCAAGATTATCAGCATTTCAACATTAAATCATACTTATATGCTTTTAGATTATTTCACATCTTCACAAAGCTGAATTTTTGGTGATTGCTGTTAAAAGCCAACAGCATGCAAAAATAAATGTGGAATGGAGATGAGGGTGGTGGTGTCCAATTCGATTCTAAGATTTGAGAAGCTGTGCAGAGCTCAACAGGTACCTACACGTATTCCATTAGGAAGTAATTGCACTTATTTAAGAATGAAATAAGACTATTCCTCCTTAATCTTTTAATATCTGTGTATTATTTATTTCAAATATCTACATAGATGCTTCCATGCTTATTAAGTAGTTTTGACCTAACTATTTAATAAGCAGAATAGTAAGGTATTTCTTTTGGCCTAGGCATGCCAGAAGAAAAGTTGTTGAAAGACTGGGGATGGCTGGAACTGAAAAAGTTTGAGAACCTCTGATCTAAGGAAAACTGATAAAGAAAATTAATAACAGTAATATTTAACAAATAAGTAATTAGGGAAAAAAAACATAATTCGAGCTAATTGGCCCTTAGGACAGCTGGTTGTGTGATTAAAAGAAGAAACTGCTATGTTTTCCAAAGGTCAGTAGAGATTCCAATGGCTTGAAAATTTACTGAGCTAGCATCATGGGAATTTCTATGCTCTGAATTTTGGAAAGTTCCCAACACATATAAGACCTGGAGCCAGATATTTCTGCATGTTTAACTTTCTCCACATTCGTTTGGCCCCATCAATGCCCTAATGCCTAATTATCTTACTATAATTATTCTTTGCTTTTAGGGTGGTACCATGAATGTCATCTGTCACCGACATGGTCATTTTTTGGGCAAGCCTGAGACAGTTTAACACATTTTAGAAGACATTTCACTGACAGCTAAGAAAACTACAGAGTTCAGATCTATTGGAGTTTACTGAAGTTGGGATTCAATATCCCAAAGTCTATTAGGGCATTATGTGTTTAATTGTAAAATGTATGGACTAGGAAGCTAAAAAGTGCTAGAGGAGATGGAGCTGCACATATTAAAAGGAAATTTCAAGTTGCAGAACATCCCACCAATGGCCCAATGTTTCAGTTGTGAAAAAGACCAAGAAAACAGCATCAAATTCGTGGGCCAATTTCAAAGAGTTTAAACTCAAGCTGATGAAAAGCCTGCCTGTTCACAAAATTTACCCCATTAAAATTCCAATCAAGAACTAACTGAAGAATGTGTTGAAGTCTTTTGGTTTATAACTGAAGAGTAAGAGAATGGGATGCAAAATACCCAAGTTCTATTCTTAACTCCAAATATTTACTTTGATGTTATCATCAAAAAGCTACTTCTCCTGTGCATTCATTTTTGGACACTAGTTTATTAAGATCTGTGTAGCACCTCAGTAGGCATTCCAGGAACCCCATAAAAAGTATAAGATATGGTCTTCGTCTTCAAGGAGTTGGAAAGGCAAACCTATACACTTCCAAAGCTACATACCGAAAGATGACAATGTGAGAGACAGCCTGCCTTCATGTAATTATAAGACAAATAAGTGGTTCAGGCAAGAGTTCAGATGTGTGATGGTTAATTTTATGTGCCAACTTAGCTAGGCTATGGTGACCAGTTATTTGGCTAAACATAAGTCAAGACATTGCTGTGAAGGAATTATTTAGATGTGATTAGCATTTAAACCAGTAGACTTTGAATAAAGCAGATTATCCTTCATAATGTGGGTGGGCCTCATAATATCTCAGTTGAAGGCATTAAGAGCAAAGACTGAGGTTTCCCAAAGAAGAAACAACTCTGCCTCAAGACTGCAACATAGAAACTTTACCTGAGTTTCCAGCCTATCGATTTTGGACTCAAGCCTACAACATCAGCTCTTATCCGAATTGACCTGATGGCTTACACTATAGACTTCAGACTTGCCAGCCCCCCACCCTCCCATCTCTCTCTCTCTCTCTCCCTCTCTCTCTCTCTCTCCCAATAGTAGATAGGGAGGTATTGGTATAGGTATACCCCCTAATGGTTCTGTTTCTTTAGAGAACCCAATGAACACAAGAGGAAATAAAAGGTGATTATTGATTGGCACAGTCAGGGAACCCTTTAATAAGAAGGCCAAACTAGACATGGGCCTCGAAGATCACCTGGGATTTAGATCAAGATGCACTTCCTTGCTGCCATACTCACTGTTAAGGAATCAAACAACAAACATAATGTAAGATGTGGCCTCCTGACCTAGAAAGAAAGATGAAATAGATGAGACGAGCTCTTCAAGTGGATCCTATTCCAAAGGGAAAATTGAGCAAGTCACATTGGCCAAACATACAACTGGGAAACGTCAAAAGAATTCTTGAGAAGGGCTTTCCCTGAATTCTTGCTCCAGTTCTGGCCAGTGTGACATGGTTACCACAAGCAGCTTCCTTGGTGTTCACTGACCTTTCACCAAATTCGAGCAAGGCAATATCCACCAATATCTGACAGCATTTTTGCCACTCTTTGCAAACACCATTTCATAAGCACCAGTGATAAGCAGGGAAGAGTGCAGGAGAGATGCCCCACTCTCTACCACACACACACAAGTTTCACGCAAGTCTATTCTCAAACTTATTCTTAAGAAAGAAAACATGACTTAATTGCAAAGGCAGCAATCTAGAAAGGCACATGCTGAATCCTCATAATTGTAAGGAGTAGAATTCCTTAGGATCCATGTTGGAGATGATTTGCCACCTATTTCTCTCATATACATGTGGGTGATGTTTCTAAGTCAAGTTAATGCTGACATTTATTGGAAGTCATTGCTTTTCCTGGATCCATTGCAATTTAAAAGTTGTTGCCTTTCTCCTTACTCTGTCTCTTTATATATATATATATATATACACACACACACACACACACACACACATATATCCTGATATATATAGAAAGATATATAGATGGAAAGATATATATATATATATCCTGAGAATAAACATGAAAGAGATAGAAAACTTGATAGAAAATGGATACAAAATGTAATTAGGAATCCAAAAAACAGAAAGTCGAAATATCTTTTGGTTAGACTTTCTCTTTTTGAATTCCTATTCATATTTTGTATCCATGAAGAGATGCTCAAACTTACAGTCAGAGAAATGCAAATTAAAACAAGAAAAACAATGAAAAAATAGAAAGGTAAATAATTACAGGTGTTGGTCCTGATATGGAGATCTAAGAACCCTATTATTATTAATGTAAATGTCTATGGTCATTCTGGAAATTGACCTAGATGAACTCAAGGAAATTAAATATGCATAGACTAACTGTCCGTATATTCTCCACAGGTTCCTACAAGAATGGTGATCAAGAAAAAGCACCCCTCTAACATTTGTGGGGCCCAGGGCAAGAATACACATGGAAGCCCAAATCCCAGATAACTAAATTATTTAAAGTTACCACTCAAGTAACAAATATATTCTACCTTCAATCTTGACAAATATATACATTCATAATGGCCTGGAAGGCCAGGTTTTAATTAGTAATTGCAACTCCTTGGGGTCCCTATTCTCTAGTTCTGACCCCTAACACACTCCTGCTTTTTTTCCCAACCCCAGATCTATCCACACCAAGAGCAGCCCCATGTGTTTGCATGCAATTTATAAATGAGGAAGCTGAGGCTTGGACAATTTATTCAAGATCACCAAATAAGTAGCAGAATCTGGGCTTCAATTTAGGTTTCCTGACTCCGAATCCTGCAAAACTGTTATTTTCAGTGAACAAATTTAACCAGAGAATTGTTCATAAAATAGTCCTAAAATTGAGCTATCAAGATGAGGTGGGATAACCCTGGATGATAATCACTGCCATAAACAAATGGCAGCCCACATATACAAAATCCATGCACATCATATGAGCAGATCTTGGCCACTACTCAGGCCAGTGATGCAGTCTGTCCTTACAATACTGGATCCCAACAGGAACCCTGAAATTCTTGGGATTGTAAAATGGTGCCACCATTTTGAAAAACAGAAAACAATCTGGAGGTTTTACAAAGAGCTAAACATAGAGTTACTACATGACCCAGAAATTTCACTCCCAGGTTTATTCCCAAGAGAAATAAAACTCATGTCCATACAAAAATGTGTACACAGATGTTCCTATCAGCATTATTCATAATAACCAAAAAGTGGAAACAACCCAAATGTCCATTATTGAGGAATGGATAAACAAAATGTGGTACATCCATACAATGGAATATTATTTGGGCATTAAAGAGAATGAAATTCTGACACATACTACAACATGGATAAACCCTGACAACATTATGCTAAATAAGTAAAACCAGTCACAGCAGATGACATATAGTATGATTCCCATTTATATGAAATGTCCAGAATAGGCAAATCCATGGACACAGAAAGTAGATTCTGGTTGCCTAGGACTAAGGGGATGGGGATGGGGAGTGACTCCTATGGGCATTAAGTTTCCTTTGGGGAGGCTGAAAATGTTCCAAGATCGATTGTGGAAATGGATAAACAAAATGGATGCATTCAGACAATGGAATGCTGCAGAGCAGTTAGAAGCAATGAAGAAGTGTGCAACAAAAAGAAATCCTTAAAATGGTGTTGCATGAAAAAAGTAATAGTGCAAGAAACGCACATTACCATTCACTTCACACACACAGCTATTTTACATGGAAACACGCAGAAGAAGAGAATGGGCATGGAAACTGAAGATAGGAGAAAACAGAGCAAGAGTGGGCATTTTCTCACATCTGTGATGACAATAATCTCTGATCTGAGAAGTCAGTTTATAGTGTTGATTAATTCAACTCTCTGTACTTGAGGTTTGAAAACAATTTTAATATTAAAATATTAACAGAATAAATCTCAATCCAGTCCACTGAAGAATAAAGAAAATGGAATTTTTGTTTTGAAAATTCTTTTTCATGCTCTGTGTTTAATGTAAAAGCAGGGCATTCTGCAAATGTTATCACAGTGCCACATTCCTATGAGGCTGGTCGGAGTCCACATGGGGAGTGGGCAATGTTAATATTAAATGTTAATATTAAAACAATTTTAATAAAGTAATGTAAAAGACATTATATATGTGTATATATACACACATATATACATATATACACACACATAAACTACACACACACACACACACACATATATAGTTTCTTAAAGAAGCGGTAGGCGTGGATGATTTTCTAAGTTTCTGAAAATAGCATGAACAACAAAATGACCCAGGTGTAACAACCCCGGAAGAACAAGAAAATGTGTCTGAATCTTTCTCTGTATAGGCTAATGTAATACCTAGGTAAAAAGAAATGTATCATAGCTTTGCTTAGAAAGGATAAGGTACTGCCCGCACAATAAGTAGGCAATCAATGAAGTAACTTACACCAATCAATCATTCTGAGAAATGTCAGTCAAAAGATGTTATGCAATCCCCAAGTTCCAGGAAGAACTTCCAAAAGTAGAGGGAAAGAGTAGAAAGAAAAAGGAAAACCTTCTATTCTTTCTTGGTTATTTTGTTTGGTTTTGGTTTAGACTTTGGCATGGGCAGTGAAGTGGAATTCTTAGATTTTATTTTTAAGAAAGAAATTTTTCAAAAATGGGAACTTTACTAATTTGAAGAGGGCTGTCTCCAGGGCCATAATATTGATCTAAGCAGTGCTGAAATGAAAACTCCTTCCTGGTGACAGACAAAACACTGCCCTCCAATTCTTTATCTGCCTCTGCCTACTATCCCCTTGTCTAATGCTCCAGGAGAGGGGCTGACCCTGCCAGCCAATTACATTATGCTAATTTGTCAGTTACTCTAACTCCGGCAGAGGCATTCACTAAGCAGAGCTGTTCCCAGATTTATATTGTCTCTTGCAGCCTCTGCACACTGACTGGGTTAATGGATCTTTCCGTCCCATACTCCCCCACCCCTACCCTGACACCTCCCACCTCTCCAGCTCCCTTCTGTTTCCAGCCCTGGAGATGCTCTGTAGAAGGTAGCATCTGCAAGTGGCAACAACAGTGTGCTTCCCAAAGGTCAGTTCTGCAGGCTCAGTGCTGTGTAGAGGCGAGCCTCGGCATTATCCTGTATGGCTCCTCATATTGTACTGTTTATCTTAGGAACCCTGTCCTCTGGAGAAATTTGTTTTTCTAAGAAAATATATTACTGCCTTAAAAAAAAAAAAAAAAAAACCATATTGCAAAGTACTAGACAAGTGTGTCAGCCTGATGAAGCCTCTGTGTTTTATGGAGCACATCTCACTTCACAGGAAGTCTAATGGAGCAAAAGTTAAATTTAAAAGGTGTGCATACTAGGAAATTTGCAGGAGACTGTTGTTATATTAAAAAGAGATAGTGCCAGGGCTTTGGAAGGCAGGTTGGAACACACATTTGAGAATGTGAACTTTTCTTCCAAATTCAGCAATTCATTGACAGTCTCATGTAGCCAGCCTCTCAATACAACATCCAAAGCTCACATATCTCTGGATCAACCAGGATTTACAAAGCCCCGGCCATGTGCCAGGCTGTGAGAAAGAAAATGGCAAGCAAATGAAGCAAAACGTAACTATAAATCAATGAGACCAGCTCTTATACGTCACATTTCAAAGTCACTTTCATTACATTAGAAACATGCAATCTATGGGACAACAATAAATGCTAAGTTATAAAAAGACAATAACCATTAAAAAATGAGCCTCCTGTAAGGAAAGTTATTTCATCAGTTATAGTGTAGGAAGAAGCCTCAGAATACTCATAAAACTCACCATTTATCGAGGCAAAAATAATCATCTCATTTAATGCTCATGGCACTCATAAGAGACAGATATGATTAACCCCATTTTACAAGGGAGAAAGCTGAGCTCAGATGGGCTAAGTAACATGGTAAATCACAGGTTATGACTGGTCTACAGGCACCTGGTCCAGAGCGCTTCCCTTAACACCACGCCCACTCCCCGTGTGGACTCCGACCAGCCTCATAGGAACTGGCAATGTGATAACATTTGCAGAATGTCCTGCTTTTACATTAAACACAGAGCATGAAAAAGAATTTTCAAAACAAAAATTCCATTTTCTTTATTCTTCAGTGCACTGGATTGAGATTTACTCTGTTAAGATCTGGCTCATTCAAGCCCATCTTTTCAACCAGAGTCATCCTTAACTCACACAGTTTTTAACCTAAAATGATATTTGAAAAACAGACCTCTAAATGTCTGGTATTGTTATGTACAAAAACTGATGGAAAGCTACTTGTAATATGGACAGATGCCTAGGATATATAATTAAGTATTTTAAAAAGACACTGGGCAAACAATGCCATTTGCATAAATCGAAAAGGAGAAGTGGATAGACAAATGGCTAGGCAGGCAAACATAAATGCATTCTGGAATGCCATAAATTTTAGTATATTAATACATTTTTTGGAATGATATGAAAGAAATCCTTAACAGGGATCACCTGTGGGGAGAAGCACTTTGGAAGGCAGAAGGAAAGGAAACTTTACTTTTCATTTTATGCCGTCCTGCACTGTCTGAAAGTTTTCAATGTGCACAGATTGCTTTTATTCTTAAAAAATGGCCAACAGACATTTGTTCCATATAACATAAATAACTAAATTTCAGATGTTTTAAGAGGAGAGAAAAAAGCAAGTATTGAGGTTCATAGGATCATATATGCAAAACGCTCTGTAAACTTAAAAAAATGTTATATGGGTATAAGGTATGCATGATGATGATGATCAGGGCAATTATGATGAGGAGGAAAATAAAAATCAGGAGAAGCAGGGTGAAGGAGAACAAAAACCCAAAATCAGGGGATGGCTTCGAGACCACTGTGGAATGGGAACAGCCAGATGGCATCAGCTGATTTGTTTTTAACAAGATTTAACATTAAGTAATATACCCCCCAAAATGTACACCCAGTAAATTAAGGCTGTAATTCCATCTTGGTGTTATGGTGACATGAAAATCCACTCAAGCTTTTCTGTCAGGGTTTATGAAGTTATCAAAGCCCCTTGATGGAATTACAACACTATTATGTACAGCTGGAGGGACATTACTCCTTATCTTAACAGCAGTTAAAAGCACAGTGGCACAAAAGGGCACTAAAATACCGGTTTCTTCTTGGTGAGCAGCAGGGAGAGGGTCACACACACACTCACACACACACCCGTGCACTCACGTCCCTCTGCATTACTGATGACTGGTCTGAGGTGCTAAGTGTTACATTTTCCACACTGTCTGTTACGAGATTTAACAGGGTTATTCATAGATAACAGTGACTGTGCAAAACAACCAGTGTTTTACCACCTTCTAGACGTAAAGGAACATTGGCAGGTAATCAATCTTTGTTTCCCTCTGCCCTTGCCTCCCAAAGAGGGGTCATAAACATATTAAGCAGGAACAACGACTTAAGGTATCTAAAAAAGAAATAGCACAGTGGTTATGAGCACAGGGTCTGGATTCCGTCTGGCTTGGAATCTGGCTCCACCACTTGCTAACTGTGTTACTTTAGGCAACTTACCTTGCCCTTCTGTGCCTCAACTGTCCATAAAACAGCAATAATAATGAAACTTACGCTTTGGTAGTTGTGAAGATTAAACAAAATAGTATCAGTTAATGCTTAGTACAGAGTCCAGGTACAGAGTAAGTCCTTGTCAAACGTTGGCTACTGTGATGACATCAGCTGCATTTTTATTTTCTTCACTTAGTGGCAAACAAAGCATATTTTATAACATAAGCCAAAACCATAAATAGCTTTAAGTCACACACTAAGGAATTTAAGAATCATGGATCCACAATAAGATTCTCCATAGAAACTAGAGAGAATGGTCAGGATAGCCCTAACCTTTGAATTCAGCATAAAGGAGAACAATGATGACCTTTTCAACCACAGTAGAAGCCATTGAGACAAAGTTGTTAATTGGTTAACTAAAAAGTTGAATAAAGGGGAGACACCATAAACATGACGGGTGTACATTTCCAACATCTTTTTAACTTGAAATGTATAAAAGCACCTGACTGCCAATCTTCTGATATAGGACTAAGGTTTTGTTTTTGTTGTTGTTGTTTGTTTGTTTTTTGCAATGGAGTTTTACTCTGTTGCCCAGGCGAGACTGCATGGTGCCATCTTGGCTCACAGCAACCTCTGCCTCCCAGGTTCAAGTGACCCTCCTGCCTCAGCCTCCCAAGTAGCTGGGATGACAGGCATCCGCCACTACGCCCAGCTAATTTTTGTGTTTTCAGTAGAGACAAGGTTTTGCCATGTTGGCCAGGCTGGTCTCGAACTGCTAACCTCAAGTGATCCACCTGCCTCGGCCTCCCAAAGTGCTGGGATTACAGGCATGAGCCACACTGCACCTGGCCACGATTAAGGTCTTTCCTCTGAGTGTGGTCTGCCGACTGGGTTCTGCATGTTCTTTCTTGCATAAGCCACACTCCTAATATATGGCCGATGACTTCTAGTTTTAGATTTTTGACAGTAGAGCAAGAACGTAAAGACCAGTGAGAGTGCAGAACCTGTGTGTATTTCCCTAAATACTTTCACAAGCTTTTACACTTCTCATCCATGCTTAATTTAATAGCATTTCTAAGAGTTTTTTCTGTGTCAAGTTTTTACAAGCAATCAAATTAGGTCTTTCCTTTCATGCTCATATTTTATTCACTTACACATTATTTAATTAAGTTATTGAGTTACAACAATAGACACAACTGGTATTGACAGTTTGGAAATACAACTGATGTTGGTAAGCACAGGACAGGACTGGTGGTTGCAAGCATTCAAGGTGACATGGGCATCACTGGGTATGTTTTCAAGAGAGAATGAAGAGCATCAATTAATTCAGCAGGTGGACTCCATGGAGGTCCATGAAAAGAAGCTCTTCCACATGCTCATGAGTATCATGGCAAAGGGAGGTAACTGGGCTGAAAGAGCTCTAGGTGTCTGCAAGAGCGCCTTTCTGACCTTCTTACAATCCCACCTTACTTTCCTGATCTCAACTCTTCTTTTCCATCAACACCTAATATGACCCTAAAAGCTATCTAAGACCAGGGAGGAAAACAAATGTGCCAGAACAGAAAAAGAGCAATTTTAAATATAATCACAGAATTTTGTGACATGAGAGTAACGGTGTTACTTCTAAAGGCTTACAATAATTACCTAATGGAATGGTGTAGAAAAATTCATTTGGATGTATGGTGTGAAGATGTGGGCAGAGGCAGCCCAGGGGAGAACATGAAGCTTCCTCCCGTATCCCTTGTGCAGCCTCAGACTACTGTGCTCTTTTACCCAGTACTTCCAAATACAGATGCCTATTAGAGCCATCATCTCCTCCTTCCGCCCTGCCCTCCTCAATCAAACTCAATGCTTGTTCTTAGGAGCCAGTCGAATAAACTCATTCACCCACAGTATTAACAATTAATGGGACTTAATATTATTTTTCCCAAGGGATTGTATATTAGAACCAATAAACAAAGTATCAAGATGACACGTTAAAAGAACAGATTTCAAATTGTGGATGTACAGGGCAACCAAGGAGATTTAGGATACTCAGAAAAATTATACTAGGCCCTTTGAAATCACACTGAGCAAAAGACCAGGTGGTCGATATTATAAAATAGGCTGAGAAACTGGTACGGTTTTGGAAATGCCCTTTATAAAATATGCACAGTCTTCAATGTTCCTTAAAAATATAAACTAGTCTCTCAAGACTCTAGGCTTGATGTCAAATTTCCCTGAAAGACCCCACATTACACGTGTACCATGCATCCTTGGAAACAGCCATAACAATTTATGCCCAGTGAATGAGAAAGAATGTTGATTTCACTTGCTTTACAACTTAGGTGATGGTGGGCTGGTTACCAAAAATGTCTGTGCTTATTTTCAAAACTGATACCATGACGGTTCATCAACCACCATTTGTTGAGTTCCCACAAGGTGACGAAGGTAGGTTTTGTCTTTGGAGGATGTTAAGAGCTGGGAACCTTGACATGTGTTCAGCCCTCAGGGACTGTGCCTTTACTCAGACTGAAACTTAGTGACTGAGGTTAGGCTAACCTACTGATTAGGGAGCAGACCTTCCCATGGCCTGAAGGCTGTAGGAGTCCACAGGCAACACCTGAAAATGATGTCAACCACAAAAACACTTAACTGCTAAACTATTACTTCTTTTATTTGTATAGAATAAAAGCTGAGCAAGGAATATAGATGTGAACTAGATAACAGGCTATTGCTAATATCTTGAGAAACAGGCTTTCATTCAAGTCTTTTACTTACTTTGTGCCTAAATTCCCTTATTTGTAAAACACGGAAAATAATACAGTGTCTTGGGAATTCTATGATACTTAAGTGATATTTAAGACATATGTCTTAAAGTTTAGCAGCAAGTAAGAGCAGACAGCCAAGGTGGGCTGGTGACAGGCAGTGGATGTTTCTATTCGGTCCAGCAGGATAATCAGTCATAATTTGAATCAACTAAGTAATAATAGCTAACATTTCCTGAGTATTTACTATGTGCCAGGTACTGTTCTAAAAACCTTTAATGTATTACCAAATTGAATGGCCACAGGACCTCTTTGAGGAAGACGCTATTGTCATCTCCACTGTACACAAAAGAAAACTGAGACACGTAGAGATTAAGCAACTTTCCAGTGATATATGCAATAACTTTCCAGTAGATGTACAAAAAGATGTCAAACTATTAAAGTAAAATGCAATAGCAGGTTATTAGTTTCAAGCCATAAAGTATGTCTCAGCAAACAGCAGAGAATTAAAATCATACTAAATACATTCTCTTGATCACAATGGAATTAAGCTAGAATCAATAATAGAAAGATACCTAGAAAACTCCTAAATGTTTGGACTTGAAACAAGATGCTTCTATATCACTCATTGGTTACAGATGAAATCACAGTGAAAACAGACACTATTTTAACTGAATAATAAAAACGTAATATATCAAGTTTGTGGGATACAGCTAAAGTAGTGCTTAGAAGGAAATGCACAGCTTTAAATGCATATATGAGAAAGGAAAAGTGGCTGAAAATCAATGATCAAAGTATCCATCTTAAGAAGTTATGAAAAGAAGGGCAAATTACACCCAGAGAAAGTTGAAAGTATAAAAAATAAGTAGAAATCAATGAATTAAGAAACAAGCATACAATAAAGAAAACTGACAAAGCCAAAGCTTGATTCTTTAAAAACACTAATAAAATTGATCAATCCCTAGCAAAGTAGTGAAAGAAAAAAAGAGAAGAGTCATATATTATATCAGGAATAAAATAGGGGACATAGCTACATATGCCACCAAAAGATAAAGACTTTAAGCTAATAAAGATTTCATCACAGGACAGAGTCCATGTGCCTAGTTAAAATGGATTAAGAGGCCAGGCATGGTGACTCACACCTGTAATCCTAGCACTTTGGAAGGCTGAGGCAGGCAGATCACTTGAGGTCAGGAGTTCGAGACCAGCCTGGCCAACATGGCGAAATTCTGTCTCTACTAAAAATACAAAAATTAGCTGGGCATGGTGGTGAGCGCCTATAATTCCAGTCACTCAGGAGGCTGAGGTGAGAGAATCACTTGGACCCGGGAGACAGAGATTGCAGTGAGCCAAGATTGCGCCACTGCACTCCAGCCTGGGCAACAGAGGGAGACTCTGTCTCAAACAAAAATAAAAACAAAACAATAACCAAAAAACAACAAACAAACAAGAAAAACCAATAGTTAAGAAACCATGGAGGCAACATGCAGATTTTTTCCCCCAGTGTTTTTGTAATTGACATTTCCCTTGAACTTGGTCACATTCAATTATAGAGAATTACTAGCGAAAGGTCTAAACCTTCCTGTACATCAAGGCTAGTAGGTATGTGGGTAGAAACCCAAACTGTATTCAAATCTGCTACATATAAACAAAGAATGGATGCAAAAAAGAAGGATGTGCATATACTCACTCCGATGTGCAGGGCTTGAAACTGACATG
The DNA here is from genome assembly GCF_002776525.5 of Piliocolobus tephrosceles. NCBI lineage: Eukaryota > Metazoa > Chordata > Mammalia > Primates > Cercopithecidae > Piliocolobus > Piliocolobus tephrosceles. The sequence goes on from NC_045441.1 coordinate 52,412,887, forward strand.
AAGTTCTCCTTTCTCACGACAGACTCTTGTTCTTATTTTTTACTTCGATTGGTTATGGATTTTTGGGATTTGTAAGCATAATCTGTTGTAAATTCACATTTCTTTAATCTGCCTCCTCCTTTTCACTCCCCATAGAACATCAAGCAGCTCCCAAGTTCTGCCTCTGTTAACTCCCCCTGTATTCATGTAAATAAGCTATACTTCAACTCCATCCAGTAACCCCAGCTGTCTCTGCCATCTCCCATCCTTGCACATCTCCATGTCCATTTCTGAGGCATTCACATCAGGTGAGCTGTCTCAGAGTATAATTTTAAATGGCCATATGCTCAACATAATTGCAGATACTGTGCTATGTTAAAGAAAAAAAGGCTTTAAGTGCATGTTGTAGAAAATTCTTTTGTGTTTTGCTGGTGAAGTTCAGAGCTGTTCTAAACATTCATTGGGGAAAAAATGGGTAATCATATGAGATGATAGATACGTTAATTTGCTTCACTACAGTAATCATGTGTCGTGCATCTCATGTATCTCATAACATCATGTCATATACCTCAAATATAGACAATAAAATGATTAGAAAAAATTGGACTGGACTTCAATGAATATACAAGAACGGCACAATTCAACCTCTCTAAATCTCAGTTTCCTTACCTTAAAAACGGAGCCAATCCTCCCATCTTGCAAGATGACTGTGAGAATTAAATAGGACTGTAAGCATTAAGCTTCCAGCACAATTGTGGTATGTAGTATGTGCTTAGCACAGTGCAGCTAATATTGTAGGGGATCAGCATGGTTAAGCAGTGGTACCACTTTTGGAAAAAAACAAACCAGGGTTAGTTACATTTGGGCTTCTCCACTTACTGGTAGAATGACCTTAGGCAAGTAACTTAACCACCCTGGGCTTCAGTCTCCTAAGCTGTAAGATGGATATAAAATAGATGCTTTTTTAGGGTTGTGTGAGAATTAAGTGAAACCAAATAAGATTGTGACTATAGACAATACTGATGGACAACAGGTCACACTCACAAGTCATTGGTATATGTTCCACACCTGGTAAATGTTCAGTAAACAGCAGTAGATAATATTAGTAAAGGCAGTAATGCTATAAAAAATGTTAATTTAGGACTGATGAGCGGCTCTTGCCTGGAATGCCAGAGGTCAACCTGATTCAGTAGGTGATTCCACAAGCCCCAGGTTGGCCAGGCCAGTACAGTGCTGCGTCGTGAAGCTGCTAAACCCTAATGCAAAGAAGTTCAGGTCTGAGCTGGGTCAGGCCTGAAAACAGCAGGGACAGAGTTCCTGCCACTAGGAGAATCACTGAGCTTCAGAGCTGGAAGAGAGTTCTGCAGTTGGCAGGCAGGCAGCAAGGACAACATTCCAGGGAGATGTGTCTCGTGATAGAGTGGGAGAAAAGAAACAAACAGACTCTGAGAGGGGATCAGGAAATACAGGTGCAATGTTAGACGGCCTCTGTGAAGTCCAAGGCACGCATTTCCCACTGTTCTTTTGAAACTATTCTGTGACTTTGAAATAGAAAGAGGAACCTAAACAGCATCCCCCCTCATGTACCTTATAGGCTCAAGGTGCTTTTTAAGAATTGGCTTGCTGGTTTTCTCAGCAGACGTAGGCAGGCAGTGTGTTTTCTCTGCCACATAGATGGGGAAATCAGGACACTCTATGAGGAGGACTTGTGACAATACTTCAGCAGGCACAAGAAAGACCCAGGGTCTCTGAGGGACCCATTTTCAGCTCTGGGCTCAGAATTATGATTTGATCTGATGTGTTTAATTAAGTTGCAACATAGTTTTTTTCTTTTTTTTTCTTTTTCCGTCCTTTTACCTGAAGAGCATAACCAAGTTGTACCATGTATGCTCTGGGTGGGACAGAAGTTAGCACAGCCCAACCAAGGAGACAAAAGGAATGCAATAGAAATGGTTAGCCTAGGAGGGCGGAAAGAATATCTTTCCTGGAAAACTCATGCTCACATCAATAGTATTATTTTCTCCCTTTCTTCTTTCTTTTCTCCTTTCCATTATTTCTCTTCCTTTTTTCTTCCTTCCTTCTTTCCCTTTCTTTTCTTCCCCTTCCCTTCCCTTTTTCCTTTCTCCCTCTTTCTCTGCTATACAAATTAATTTGTATAAGCACTACATAAATATTTGTTAAGATGATATAGTGTCTGAAAATCCAAGGTTTTTAAACAAGCATAAGTGAAGGAAAGTAAGGTAAATGAAAGAGGAAATCGAGATGAAGAGAAGGAAATATTATATGAGACTTCTACTCCCATTTTTTCCTTCCTTCTCTCCTTCCTTCCCTGCCTCCCTCTCTTCTTCTTTCCTTCCTTTTTTTCCTTCCTTCTTTCCTTCCCTCCTCCTCCCTTCCATCTCTCCTTCCTTTCTTCCCTCCCTCCCTCCCTTCTTCCATTTTTCCTAAAGAAATTGGTTTAACCATGGAGGACTATATGCAGCCAGTAGAGGAAAAGCCTCTACTATGTAATCCTCAAGTATGAATGTTCCTGCTAAAAGACATGAGTTTGTTGCCAAATTGGGCCCAACCTAGCCTTCCTAGTAAGGCTGCCTTCGTGTGACCACGCTGGGCCTTATTTAAAGAACAGGTGTAGACAGGGTGACCATGGGACAGCAAAGGGGCCACAATATCCCGTTCCTAATTAACCCAGGACCAGGAGGAACCAGAGATGCGAGCTGTAGTCCGCAAGCCCTCTGGTAAGAAACACATGGCCAGGGATGAGTACATTTCTAAATAGAAATACATAACTGGGAGGTGATATGGGACATCATGGCCTTGAGAACTCGGACTCCAGAGTCAAACTATTAGGTTCAAAGCTGGGCTTTCTCACTTGGTAGGCCTGTAACCCTGGAAAAGTCACTTTATCCCTCTCGGCCTGTTTTCTGATCTCCACAATGGGGGAGATAATAGTGTGTACTTCATAGGGTTATTGTGAGGATTACAAAAATTAATTTGTATGAGCACTACATAAATATTCGTTAAGATGATGACACAGATGGTGTCTGAAAATCCAGGGTTTTAAAACAAGCATAAGTGAAGAAAAGTAAGGTAAATGAAAGAGGAAGTTGAGATGAAGAGAAGGAAATATTAACTGAGACTTCTACTCCCGTTTGAAAATTCTCATGTTTGGAGAAAAGTGGGTGCAGAAGCACCCCGTTACACTGGATGCTAGCTGGAACTGTCATCTTGCTGCAGTAATTTATCTGAGAGGCCCCATGATTACAGCAGGGATTGCCTCAATAGCTACATAGCTTATAAGATGTGTTCCCTTCAGCCTAAGGCAAGGGGTCCACCCAGTCCTTCTCCTCCACTGGGAGAGGGAGTAGCTGAGCTGGAGAGGGCTCGGCGGGGAGGACGCAGGGTGGGCTGAGACACCGAGGCCACAGCATCTATCTGCCCTTCCTAGAAGGCAGGGCCTCCCCATTCTACTCAATAAAGAAAGACTTCCTTGTTTTTCAGCACACAGAGTAATCTCTGAAAGACTGCACTCCAATTTGAAAATGAGCCAAGAGCCAGTGGGAAATTCTCCAGCAAATTGCACAGGGAGACAATAATACGAAGGGCAAGTGGATCAAAGTGCCCTTATTTTTTTCTTCTGGAAATTCCTATTCCTAAGGCCTGAGGCCCTGTGGGTCTGAGACTCTTTTCCCCCAGTCTTGTCAGGATCATACTGTTCACAAAATAGATACAGATTTGCTTTTCCAGGGTTGGGGTGACAGGATGTAGCTTCTCAGAACATAACTGAAAACCAACTCATGTCAAAAGTAAACGTTGGAGTCCCGCATATGACCTGTCATTCTGATTCATGTTTACTCTTGGTTTTTATTTCAAAAAAAGATGTTAAGTCAGCCTATGTAGCACCGTTTAGGAGAAGAGGAGGAGGAAGAGGAGGACAAGGGTGACTCCCCTTGAGAGCTTTGACTTGGGATGGGAACCTCATAATATATTCAGGTTTGGTTGTTGTATCAAGAAGTAAAAGAATTTCAAGCTCCTTTGAAACAGAAGAGGAGGCAGCCTCTGCCCAATACAGGACTGAACTCATTGAAAACTTCTGAGAGGACATCATGTAAAAGGGAGAGCTCAAAAACCCATAAAAATAACCCTTAGCCTTTTAGAAATTGTAATTGGGGAACTTAGTTCTTATCCAATAGAATTTTAAAACGCTATGTCCTTCAGGAAATCCTAGGGTGCTTTCTGAAATGACTGACAGTATGACTGAAGTCAGGGTCTCCATGCAAAGTGCAGGTACGCACAACAGGAAAGGACAGCAACTGTGCAGGGATGGGTATGGTCGCCAGAGTGTCCATGTGTCTCATGGCCTGGAACAAGTTATCTGGTCTTGCCATCCCTTCTGTCACTGTCACTGGGGGCAATTACTTTTTTCCCTAAAGTTTATGATGCTCACATGTTTATAAGGTTAAGGGAGGTAGACTTAAAAAGTGTGGTCTTGCTTTATTATACAAGCTTTGACTTCTCATTTCCTTAAAGGCTGGCTCTTTTTTTCTTTTTTCTTTTCCTTTTTCTTTTTTTTCTTTCTTTCTTTTTTTTTTTTTTGAGATGGAGTCTTGCTCTGTTGCCCAGGCTGGAGTGCAGTGGTGCGACATCAGCTCACTGCTACCTCCACCTTCCAGCATGCACCACCACACTCGGCTAATTTTTGTATTTTCAGTAGAGACAGGGTTTCACCATCTTGGCCAGGCTGGTCTTGAACTCCTGACCTCGTGATCCAAGGCTGGCTCTTTCAACAAGCATCCTATGTCTCTAACCATGGGACATTTTATGTCCTAAGTGGATCTTCCCACTCTTGTGTTCTCACATCTTACTATGTGCTAAACACAGTTCTGAGTTATTCCCCACATTAACTTTTGTCTAAGAGGTTAGTGCTATTACTATCATCCCATTTGACAGATGAGAACACTTAGGGTGAGAGGTATAGTAACTTCCTATGATTACATAGCTGGCAAAAGTTGGGATATAAACATAGATCTTTTGGCTTGGAATTCTGTGCTCTTACCACTATGTTATCCTGCTGATCAAGTGGACAAAGTTCTTGCTTTAGCCTAATGTGTTTGTAGTTGTAGTAAATAAAATATACCAATTTTCAATTACTTTGTTAGTTCCTTTTTCTCCATTTCCTTAAAAAACAAAAACAAACAAACAAAAAAGAAAACTTTCCTATCCATGAGACCAGAGGCACTGTTGGTCCGGGACTCTTTCCCTCTGAAGTTGTCAGGATGATACTGTTCACAGAGTAGAGGCAGATTTGCTTTTCCAGGGTTGGGGTGCCAGGAGCTGTATTAGATCTTTGGATAACAATTTTGCAATGCAGCTGCTGCATAACAAATTACCGCAAAATTTCGTGGCTTAAAACAACATTTATTATCTCACGGTTTCTCTATGTCAGGAATTCAGCAGCAGCTTAGCTGGGTGGTTCTGGCTCAGGCACTCTCATGAGGTTGCAGTCAAAATATCAGCCAGGGCTACATTCATCTGAAGGTTTGACTGGGACTGGAGGATCTGCTTCCAAGGTGGGTCTCTCCTATAGCTGTTTGGCAGGGGGCTTCAGCTCCTGGCCACATGGCTGCTAGAGCATCCTCATGGTATGGCTCTGGCTTCCCCAAACCCTACAGAACCCTGTTTCACAAACAAATGTTGGTGTCTGGCATTGAACTAATAATTTTGCACCGATAAAGTTTTAGCCTCAGTTTTTATTTATATTTTGAGACGGGGTCTTTCTTGCTCTGTTGCCAGGCTGGAGTGCAGTGGCGTGATCTCGGCTCCTTGCAACCTCTGCCTCCCGGGTTCAAATGATTCTCCTGCCTCAGCCTCCTGAGTAGATGGGAGTACAGGCACATGCCACCACACCCGACTACTTTTTTGTATTTTTAGTAGAGAAGGGGATTCACCATGTTAGCCAGGATGGTCTCGATCTCCTGACCTCGTGATCCACCCGCCTCGGCCTCCCAAAGGCGGCCACCCGCCTTGTAATCCCAAAGTGCTGGGATTACAAGCGTGAGCCACTGGGCCTGGCTAGCCTGTTTTTAGTTAGAGTCTCTATACCCCTCTCTGTTGGCCTAGTTTCAGAATTCCTATGTAAAATAAAAGTTGGATGAAGTCTGTGAGATGGTGTTATGCGTTGAATTGTATCCCTCCTTTTCAAATTCATATATTGATATTCTAATCCCCAGGACCTCAGAATGTGACCTTGTTTGGAAACAGGGTCATCACAGATGTAATTAGTTCAGATGAGGTCATTCCAGAGGAGGGTAGGCTCCCAATCTATCATGAGTGGTGTCCTTACGGAAAGGGGAAATTTGGACACAGACACACACAGGAGGACCATATGAACATGAAGGTGGAGATTGGAGTGATGCAGCTACAAGTAACACCGGAGATGGCCAGCAAAACACACAAAGCCAGGAGAGAGGCTTGGAGCAGAGCCTCCTTCACTGCTCTCAGAAGATATCAGCCTTGCCAACACCCTGATCTCGGACTTCTAGCATCCAGAGCTGTGAGGCAACAAATTTCTCTTGTTCTAAGTCACCCAGTCTAGGGTACTTTGTTACCGAAGCCACGGGGCACTAACAGAGATGAAAAGAAAAAGACCTAGAGTCCAAGAGACTATACAGGACAAGCAGGCCTGGCTACTTTGCACCCATGGATTGACCATGGGGCTTTCCCCAAAACTATATTGTGCCTCTTTCCTGCCACCCACTGGAAAAAAAAAAAAAGAACCATTTGACCTTCAAAAAGCACACTCCCCAGTAAAACTGGCAAAACCTCAGAATAGACAGTCAAGGTTTCCTGATCTCACCCAAGAAAACAGAAATTTTATTACATTCCACGACCACAGGTTTTTTCCTAAGCTCATTAAGCATATTTTTTCCCCGCAGAAGATCTTGTCTTAATAAGGCCACCACTATCCCTTTCCTCCGGCCTCCATCATCAGCCGGGATAAAAAGCAGGAGTGCGGGTGGAGATGACTGGGGACTCTAGAGAGTTCCAGCTCTGCTTGTTTATTTTGAGACACACTTGTGCTTCTACTTGGGCCATCACAACCGTGGTCAAAGGACTCGGAATCTGAAGAACACAAACAAAGCTAACTATGGCGAAAAGCCAGGGTAAAGTTTGCTTCAGCATCGTAGAGGGAGGACCATTTTGCATAGCCTTTTATATGATAATCGCAGCTCCTTCATCTGTATTGAACTTTGCAGCAAGAAGGAAAAATAAATAAATAAGGCTGACTAATGGCTTGTTTCCCCAAAGGCGGCTTTTTATGGGATCATATGTTTTTTCAGCTTTTCAGTCACAGTTTCCTGCCTGGACATTAGGAGCCCTTGACATTGGCTATGGCTTCATGCACCCTGGACGACAGCCCAAGCTGCCCCTGAGCGGCTCAACTGGGGTCCAGCTGGACCATGACCCCTTCCTAGGTCTCAGTGATGGTGAACCCTGTTCCCGTCGATAAGCTGCACACAGCAGCACGTCTTTCAACACCTTCCAGATCAAGCGTGGCTCCTCTTATCTGACAGGCGAGGAAAACCAATGTGGGTTGGATCAGAAGCCTGGATCTGGAGCCTGTGACAGTGTGCACCAATTCAAAAGCAATCACAAAAGCGATTCTGAACTGCTTTTGCTCCTGTTGTATTCACCACTGTTCCTTCCAACGTCAGAGGGGACTTTTAGAATTGGGCAGTCTTGAGTTTAAATCCCAGCTCTGCCATTGGATGACTAAGGACAAATAGCCTAATCTCTGAGCTTCATTTCTTATCGGTAAAATTATAAGTGATAAAACCTGCCTCATGGAGCTGTGATGATGACAAGAGATAATTTTGTAAGATACCTGGCAAATAGTAGGTGCTCAGTAAACAATAGCTGGTGTGATGATCAGGTGTCCCAAATAGCCTCACCATAGAAGAAACTTTCCTGGCAGATTAACGTACAAAGAGGTAAAGCAAAGTGTGTTGAAGCTGAGCACGTCTTGAAGTTGGGTTAAGGAAACAAACAAGCAAAACATGAGTCTTCCAGCTGTCTCTGTGCAGCTTCCACTTGACTTCCCCACATTTGGGTGGGAATAAATTATTCTGGAAATCCTTCTGACTTGCTCTTCCTCTCAGGGAGCCATGGAGTAAGGAAATCAGGTTGAGAAGAAGGGAGAGAGACAGTTTTTGTTCTTTATTGTCCCACCTTGGATTCTGTGTTTGAGGGAATGAAGGGGTTGATAAAAAATGTACCACCCTCTTACTCTTGAGTAATTGCAGTGTAATTATATTTAGGCCAGTGGTTTTATCATGTTAAAGTTGGGGAGAAGTCACAAGATGAGTCATGGAAAAATTTTTGATAAAATTGTGGAAACTTGGGACATCTGTGAATTTCTTTCTCTTGCCTCATTCCTTCCCTACTTTCCTGGTCCACCCTTTTCTGCCTGCCAACAGGGTCCTCTGCAGGGAGACCACAGGGAAGTCCTTCCCACCTTGGCACCTCCTTCAGGGCATTGGCTATTGCCTGAGTGGTCAAGTAGCAGAGCTCCATAGTCAGTGACCTCTCTCGTGCATTCTTGGGTGGAAAAACTGGAGCCCAGATCCCTCCAGGGGTCAGCTGGTCTCCAGAACCTCCAGATGTAGCCCAGCAGGCCACAGGAATAAGCAACAGAAACCAGTTGTGCTCCAGGTCATGGCTTTAGAGTTGCTCCCACAGAAGAATCAGGAATCTGTTGCTGTTGCTTTTCCTCATGAATCACATTCTCCCATCTCCAAGTTTGTTGCCTCAGAAGGACTGGTGTGTCTCCTTGGTTATGAGGACTCATTGCAAAGTCAATTGATGTTCTGCCCTCTCATGACCTCTCTAAGGTCCAGTCTTAAAGCAACAAGGTTAGGATATCCCCGAAGTTGTGGAAGCCCCCAGAGAGATTCTGAGATAATGTTCAGAGTAAGGCCAAAGAAGGGAAATAAATATCATACTCTTCTTTAAAAGCGGGAAACACACCTGTTCTGCATTGGCAAGCCTTTTTTTAACCTAAAACATTGGTTAAGGTAGTAATAATTATAATCACACTCTTTTTTGTTGTTTGTTTTTTTAGATGGAGTTTCGCTCTTGTTGCCCAGGCTGGAGTGCAATGGCGCGATCTCGGCTCATCACAACCTCCGCCTCCCGTGTTCAAATGATTCTCCTGCCTCATCCTCCTGAGTAGCTGGGATTACAGGTATGTGCCACCACACTTGGCTAATTCTGTATTTTTAGTAGAGACAGGGTTTCTCCATGTTGGTCAGGCTGGTCTCGAACTCCTGACCTCAGGTGATCCTCCCACCTCGGCCTCCCAAAGTGCTGGGATTACAGGCGTGTAGAGACAGGGTTTCTCCATGTTGATCAGGCTGGTCTCGAACTCCTGACCTCAGGTGATCCTCCCACCTCGGCCTCCCAAAGTGCTGGGATTACAGGCGTGAGCCACTGCACCCAGCACATACTCATTTTTATAGCACATTGAAGTTTATAAACTGCTTTTACATAATTGAGAATTAAAATATTAAGCATTCTGGATGTCATAGCATCTTCAAACACTATCCTGCTGGCTGTTTTTCTTCATCATGAAATATTCCCCTCGACAATTACAGAGCAATTAATGCTGACTCAGTGATAGCCTATGTCAGGAAGATCTGCTCACTTGCAGACAGGTAGAAGCAGTGGGCCCCAAGTTTCAAGAAATCTTTGGACTGTACATTCAAAATGTCTTGAAGTGTCAGTACATCCCAAGAAAGTGTGGGTGCAGCAAATGTCAGCATAGCTCTGGTCTGAACTAAACAAAACATGCTTTCCATTTAGTAAGTATATTCTATGTGCAAGGCAATTTGCTGGACCTGCACATGTAATTATGCCCAAACCTCACTATAGCTTTGCAAGGTAGAGAAACATTGTGGCTCAGAAAAAGTTAAATGAGTTGGTAAGGCCACATAGCCAGTAGGTATGGATAGCTCAAGCTTTTTTCATTACAGTGGTGCAAAGTAGATTCCAGAAGATCCTCACTTCAAGAAAGAAATAATATTAATCAAACAATAAGTATATTTCACAAGAGAATTTTTTTGAGACAGGATCTCTCTTTGTCACCCAGGCTAGAGTGCAATGATGCAATCAAAGCTTACTGTAACATCAAACTCCTGGGCTGAGACCCTCCTGTCTCAGCCTCCTGAATGGCTAGGAATACAGGCATGCACCACCATGCCTGGCTAATTTTTAAAAAATTTTTTGTAGTGATGATGTCTCACTATGTTGCCCAGATTGGTCTTGAACACCTGTCCTCAAGTGATCCTCCTACATGAGCCTCCCACAGCACTGGGATTACAGGCATAAACCACTGCACCTGGCTGTCAAGAGAATTTTTAGACCAGTGGTCTTCAAAGTGTGGTCCCAGACCAGTAGCATCAGCATTGTCTGGAAACTTGCCATAGGCTGGACAGAGTGAATCGGTCCAGAAGAGGCTCCAGAATTTGTATTTGTAGCACAGTCCCAGGTGATGTTGGTAATTCCGATGCAGCAAATTTCTCAGGAGTACTTTTCCAAAGAAGGCATTTGGTAAGCACTGAGATAAAAGCAGTTGTATGGTGCTGATCTTTGGATATTCAGTTTCAGTAACAACAAGAAAAACAGGATGGGTTCTTACTGGGGCTGAGAGTTGGTCTTTCAGCTTTTACTTAGGAAGGAGTGGTAGTCATGGTGGTTGTGATAGACCCAAACTACTTCTTGGATGTTGGAAAAACATGCTAAGGCATGGCTCACTGCAACTAACCAGGTTTTCACAAAAGGGTGTATGTCATGTCTCAGCTCCAATTCCCTGATGAGTTGTCTTCCTCAGATACACAATGGAAAGGTCAAGGTTCTGCCGCCCACCCTTGGTTTAATATTTCACACTTCATAAGGGGTGTAGAGCACGTGTCCAGGTGTTCAGCACCTGCTGTCACAGGAGTAACAAGAGATGGATGAATTAGATACCATGAGTACAGAATAGAGGACCTCCCTGGGTCTGTGACATTTCTGACAAAGAAAGAAAACAGGAATGAATGAATTATATCATTCAGTGCCTGTGCTCCAAAACTGTTTGGGGCCTGTGCACAGACCCCATCCCAGGAGGACAGGATCACCAGGCAGGCAGCACCTCTTTCGTGCACAGTTGGCCTTGCAGCTTCTTAGCATGGCCAGTCCATGTATGTGGCTCCTCAGCCTGCTTTCTCCAGGCAGTTCGACCAGGGACTCTGCTTTGACGGTAAATCTTCCCAAAGCAAGGATTTATTTTTCTTTCCCAACAATGTTCTGTAGTAACCAAAACTCTGGTAACCCTAAACAGCCAGACACAGTAAGAAGTATGTCTTTTCAGGAAGTTACTTAAACGCCACCAAAGAAGGCAAAGTAAGATGGTATAAGCAGGATCCACAGTTTTGAGGCTAACTGAAGAATAGGTGAATGTGTTCCAAAGATGACAACGTTTCACTTCAGTTTGTCCCAAGGGGACTTCTGTTATATTGCTCTGAACATTTTTTCTGACCTGGAAGTCAGCCTACCTAACATCTGCCAAACCTTCCTTAAAATAAATATTGGGCATACTGCATTGCCTAGGTTGTAAAGCAAAACTTTGGGGAAGCCCTTAGACTTTTGATTTATATAATAATCACCTGTAACAACAGAAAGATTATTTCCTGCTCAGTATGGATCATAGACACTACCCCACCTCTGAGTTTTGACTAAGGCTTTTGGAAGGTTTTAGTCTCTGGGCTCACTGCAGTGATGAAAGGGATTTCTGAGTCACAACTACCACCTAAAAATCCACAAAAAATTATGAGTGTAGAGTATGTGCCTAATTTCCCATCCCAGATTTGGCACTGAAATCTCAGCAGTCTCTGATTCTTGGATATACATACAGTGAAGGGAAAGAGAATTAGAATTATTGAGAACCCCTGAATACAAGCTACAGTACTTTATATATGAGTGTGTATACTTTATATATATACTTATATATAAATATACTTTATTTATATATACTTATATATACTTTATATATATACATATATACTCTCTATATATACTTTTATATATATATACTTTATATATATAGCATCCTGTGAGCTAAGTAATTATTAATGCCATTTTACAGACGAGATGACTGAGGCTTAGAGTGTTAGGTTACTTAACTAAGACCTGCCATTGATATCCACCACCCTCCCCATCATACACACACAGACACACACACATACACAATACTGGGTTAGGAAATCTTTAGCTTATGTCTATTATATTTATGGTACAAAATATTTGTCACATCTTATAATAAGTGCCTGTGGTCTGAGTGATACCTTATTGCATGCCAATGAGAAGACATGCAAGTGTCCAACAGATACCTTTTTTTTCAAAATGCTCACCATCACTAATTATCAGGGAAATGCAAATAAAAACCACAATGAGATATCATCTTACTCCAGTTAGAATGGCTACTATAAATAATAATAAATGCTGGTGAGGATGTGGAGGAAAAACAATTCTTACGCACTATTGGTGGGAATGTAAGCTAGCATAGCCACTGTAGAGGAAAGTATGGAGATTTCTCAAAAAAAACTGAATGTATAATCACCACAGGATCCAGCAATCTCACTACTGAGTATTTATCCAAAGGAAATAAAATTAGTGTATCAAAGGGATACCTGCTCTTCCGTATTTATTGCAGCACTATTCACAATAGCCAAGATATGGGATCAATCTAATAATCTATCAATAAATAAATGCATAAAGAAAATGTGGTGTATATATATATACAATGGAATACTACTGGGCCCTAAAAAAGAAATCCTGTCATTTACAGCAACATGGATAGAACTGGAGGTCGTTATGTTAAATGAAAGAAGCCAGGCACAGAGAGAGAAATATCACGTGTTCTCACTCACATGTGATGCCTAAAATGTTTATCTCATGAAGGTGGAGAGCAGAATGATGGTTACCAGAAGCTGGGAAGGGCCAGGGGGTGGGGTTGGGGGAATGAAGAGGGGTTGGTAATGGGCATGATCACACAGATAGAAAGAATAAGTTCTACTGTTTAATAGCACAGTATGGTAATTATAGTTAACAACAATATATTGTATATTTCAAAATAGTTGGAAGATTTGAAATATTCCCCAAAGAAATGGTAAATGTTTAAGGTCATAGCCTAAATAACGCTACTTAATCACTACATTTTCTATGCGTGTATCAAAATAACACATCTACCACATAAATGTGTACAGATATGATGTATCAATTAGAAAATTAAATAGATAAAAAGAAAAAGTTAAACTCACAGAAACTGTTGAATGAACATAAGCATTTCTAATTAAAATTCTTCTTGCTTTCAATTCAAGATTCTCTATCCAGCATGGCTATTAACCAGTAACTATGTCATTAGGTATTTTTATCCTTTCATGAATTGGCAAATTTTTCTTTTTTTTCCTTTTCCTTTTTTTTTTTTTTGAGACAGAGTCTCACTCTGTCACCCAGGCTGGAGTACAGTGACATGACCTCAACTCACTGTAGCTCACTTCCAGGTTCAAGCGATTCTCCTGCCTCAGCCTCCTGATTAGCTGGGATTATATGTGTGCCACCACATCTGCCTTTTGTGTGTGCGTGCGTGTGTGTGTGTGTGTGTGTATGTGTAGTAGAGGCGGGGTTTCACCATGTTGGCCAGGCTAGTCTTGAACTTCTGACCTCAAGTGACCTGCCCACCTTGGACTCCCGAAAGGCTGAGATTACATGCATGAGCCACTGCACCCAGCCAGCATTTTTTAAAAAAGAAAATGTATACTAAATCTGTCTAACAGGCATCTTACTTCAGAGGTAGAGAGCACTTCAGTTTTCCTTGTCTCAGATAAACCGAGTAATGTAATCTTGTTCAGTGAGGACATTCATTCACTCTTACATGTTCATTCATTCACTTATTCCAGTAATTCTTCACAGAGCTCCTTCCATGTGTAAAGCAATGGTGCTGAGAATGACAGGTGGAGACAGGCAGAGCCCTGTGATAACATGGCTCATAGTCCCAGGGGGCAGATTCAGCAAATATCAAAACACAAGGTAGGAGGCGAGGTGTGCCACAAGCAGTGTTGAAAACGCACTGCAGGAATCCAGGAAAGATCAAGATTGCATCAGGTGAGGGGAGATCAGAGAAGGCTTCATGTAGGTGGCAGCTGACATGAGCTTTCATGCATGGGTCAGATTTGGTCAAAGATGAGGGAAGAAGACCTTGCAAGAGGAAATAACTGCATGGGCAAGCATAGCAAGGTGGTGAAGCCACAGAGCGGTTTCAGGGAGGATAGCCTATTTCATTCTCCTGAGCAGAAAAGACATGAGAGACAAATGAGAAAGAAAACTGGAAAATTAAGTTGCGGTCAGAACATGAAGAATACCCAGCTAAACTGAGCAGCCACCACCAATACTATTCCTACTGTACACATGATCCCAGAAGAGTTTAGGACCCATCAAAAAAGCCAAACTTTCCTTTATATCAATAGCAGTTCCTCCACTAGAATGTAGCCTTGGCTTTGGCCCAACCAGCACAGCACCTGGGACACATTAAGACCTCAATACACGCTTTTCGATTGAATTGGGAGAACAGAATGGAAGCATTCTCAGTGGTAGAAGCTGGGCATAGGTATAGGGAGGGTGTGTGGCAGTTTCCTTTAAGAGCCAACATTTAAACAAATTAATACATAGCACAGCCTAAATACCAGTGATTAATCTTTATCCTACTGCCAAAAATCCTATGACACCCAAAAGTGATGGCGTAGCAACTCCCTGAATCCTAAGGTTATGCCCTAAGAGACCCAGGGCAGTGCTCACCTAAGCATGCTCTCCTCAAGGCAGTCATTCAAGCAGATATTGCTCTTCTAGAATCTAACATAGGCTCCAAATACATCTTCACTCACCAAATGTTCATTTTACTCTAGGAAGGTGGCAGTCTGTACGACCAGGCACAGAACAAAATGCCTCACAGCGTGTAGATGTCTCTCACAGAACTCTGGAGACGAGAGGATTCCCATGCTTGGTTGGGAACTGGAACTAACATATCTTGGTAAGCAGAGCAGTCATGGTGGGTTGCATGCCTTTGGTGGCATTGAAGAATGCATTATGAACAGCAAGCTACCTTTCATTGTTAGGTTTCAGGGCCAGCCATGCTGTCTGCAGCCACATCTGCAGAATGCAGGCAAATCCAGAGCTAAGATGAAACTCAACAGAAGCTTTACAAAGGACTTTTAAAAGACAAGGATATAGCCAGGCATGGTGGCCTCACACCTGTACTCTCAGCACTTTGGGAGGCTGAGGCAGGTGGATCAATTGAGGTCAGGAGTTCGAGACCAGCCTGGCTGACATGGT
This sequence comes from Piliocolobus tephrosceles, assembly GCF_002776525.5. Lineage (NCBI taxonomy): Eukaryota > Metazoa > Chordata > Mammalia > Primates > Cercopithecidae > Piliocolobus > Piliocolobus tephrosceles. The sequence goes on from NC_045441.1 coordinate 52,428,289, forward strand.
GAAACTCCATCTCTACTAAAAATACAAAAAATTAGCCAGGCGTAGTGGCACATGCCTGTAATCCCAGCTACTCAGGAGGCTGAGGCAAGAGGATTGCTTGAACCTGTGAGGCAGAGGTTGCAGTGAGCAGAGATTGTGCCATTGCACTCCAGCCTGGGCGACAGAGTGAGACTCCATCTCAGAAAGAAAAAAAAAAAAAAGACCAAGATTTAGTCAGTGCAGTCAAGATATTTTCATGTGTTTGTCAAGGTCAAGCATGGCTTGATGTTCTGCAAAACTTCCACCAGACATTTTTTCAAGTAAATTATATTAAAATGCATATGCACACATAAAGAAAGACAGGAAGAAGCAGTCTGAAGTAGTGAGAAACACTAATTTTCCAGCAGACAGCCCGATATACTCAATCTGCAACTTCCCAGCTTTGTGTCTTTCAGCAAATTATTTAAACTCTTGAGTTTTAACTGCTCATTGTGTAAAATGGGGGTAAAAACATCATCTGCTAGGATTGCTATGATGAACAGGGGATAATATAAACAAAACTTCTAGAACAGCACCTGACAAATAGTAGGAGCCCAAGGAATTATGACAAACTTTATTATTACTAGTTTATTATCTCAATTCTAATAATGTGATGTTATATTTCCCTACTATGTCTAAATGTGTATAAAACAGGTTTTTCATTTATCTCTCTCTTGGAAATAGTGAGTTGGAAAGAAACTAGGAGTCATATTAAAATAACTCAACTGAACGTAATCCTACAAGATAAATTAATATCCTTTCCTAACACATTCTCCTGGCACGCAAACTCTCTGTGCACTAAAAAACAGCCCTTCTGTATATGGTCAGAGACACCGTATTGTGCAGAAGTACCACGGAAGTGGCTTGAAGAATGCCAAGTAAGATTGGCATATACATGACTTCTCTGTAGAAGGTTTTTTTTTTTTTAAAAAAGTCCAGTCATTTAGTAAGAGCTATTTGCTGTTTTAACATCTATTAAATACAGGGATTGAAGCAGTAGAAGGATTATAAATAAACAATAAATCATGCAATTATTACTGTTTGAATTTTGGCAAGATAATAAAAAAAGCAGGGGTATAATCAGGAAATAATAGAAAAGATCTGCAAGGCACCCCTGCAATTAGTGATAAACAGAGCTTGGCTCAGAGTCGGAGCTCCAATGTGGCTCTCATTAAAGAGCCTTGGGACCTGTTCTCGGGGCAGACCTCCGCGAGGCTGGGGAGAAGTGAGGTAACCAAAATGTCAGCGCACACCCTCTTCCAACTTCAGATAATCTTTTCCTACAGTATTATAACCACCTGGGCTGAAATGACTACCTTATGCCAAGTGAAGACCAATCCATGGCCTTCCGAAACTCTAATTGAGATGTTTCCTGTTCTCAGCTTTTTTACTCTTTCCTTTGTAATACCATAAACACACACACACACTTATACACACGTGCACAGGCATACTTGCATGCACACATGCACATGCACTGTGCAATGGGTACCTTGGCTCATTTTTGCTTCCCCCTTTTCTTTTGCCTTCTTTTAGTAATGGTACCTCTTAAGGAGATAAATGCTCCCACACAAGTGATACCACTTAAACAGATAAATAGTCTATACTGGAGAGACCCAGAGCACAGGAGAAAAAACCCTGTCTTATTAGACTGGAAACAGACACACTATAGTAATGCAAAAAATCAGCATATGGTTCTAATAGGCTTTCTTAAAATGATTTATCAGCTGTGATTAAGCCCTCAACCAGCCTGTCTATCTTCATAAATAAAGCAAAAGTGCACCTTGCTCTAAAATGTATCTGCAGTATCTTATTACCCAACCCTGTACACTGCACTCCATTTACAACACGGCTCTGGGGAGCCAAGAAATTGTGTGCAATCACAAAGTGTGTGCTCTGAAGAGACTGCCAAGATTTAGAACTCTTATCTCAGAGATAGTCTTTCTAAAAATCCATTACAATGAAGGCTTATCCCCTCTCTCTGTGCCACAGAGCTTGGCATTGCTGAAATATGAACAGGTAATTAAAAGGGTATGCCTGATTTTACAGTCAGCCCAGTGACACAGAATCACCAAACAGCTGTTGGGAAGGGGATTTGGCCCTAGGAGCAAGTTACCTCTGCCAGGGAGTTGTAGGAAGTGGGGATCACTTCAAAAATCGGACTTGGTCTCTTCTTTTCTATGGATAGGAAAGGAGAATGCAAATATGAGTAATCTTCATTTGGACCTCATGCCCCGACTGGCTAATATGTCAAATGGTCTCAGCGACAAATGTAAAAGGGAAGAGGCCTCCCAAAAGCCTGAGGCAGGAGGATGAGGAGGCAAGTGCTACCACTTGGAAACTATGAAGGAGGAAGTTGGCATAAGTGTGTGAGCATAGCAAGTTATAAACTGATGTTTAAAAACTGACCTGAGTCAGCTACTTCATACTGAAGGAACACGGCTCTATTGAAGTAGTACCTACTTAACCTTTGATGAAAAGCCAGTAATCCAGGCGGATGAGCTGAACCCATAGCACAATGCAACTAAACAAAGTATTTTAGTGGATCAGTTCCTTTCAAGCCATTCCTAGCACACACCAAAGCACCATTCCTATTCTCCCTTCTAACACCAAGTCATATGCGAAAATCAGAGACACACATGTCCTTCTTCATGAGTTTCGTGTCCATTTTCAGTTTGGTTTAATGCACATATGTGAGCTCTCAATGCTTTTTTATAACAAAAAACCGCTGTTACATGATTTAGTTATGTTTGGCATCCTGAGATTTTGTCAAAAAGCAGTCAAATTTAAGAGCAGCAAAATGTAAAATAGAAGAGAAAATAATGCTGGGAATATTCCATCAGTGTTCTTAACAGATGTTTTTCCTGCTAAATACACCAGTACATTGTATGAGAAGTATAGCACTGAGCAGTTGTGGTCTATGACTGTTGCATTCAATTAGAAGGACTACTTTAATGAGGTCAAAGTAGTGCCTCTCTCCCACCATCACAGGCTGCACCCCTGGCCCTGGCCAGCTGTCTTACAATATGTGCCTCTGGTTGCAAGGAAGTCTGCGGGAGGGCATGTGTGTTTGGATCTGTGCAAATCCATTACCACCAAGAGTAAATCAAAAGTTCACCCCCAGCTTCTGGGTAAATCAGTGATGCCATCTTCAAAATCAAAGGGCAGCAGGTAGATATACTTTGATAGCAATTATCTGTTAAAGCTGGCATTGAATTGAACATTATAAACAATTTAGGTGTAATCAGAATGTCTGCCAGAACTTCCTAGAAATTGGCACGAAATTGTTCCCAAAGTCTCAATTTCCGACTTTGCCTAAAACATATACACATGTATGTGTATTGCTGTAATACAAATAAAGAAAAAAATCTAGCAGAGATCTGGATCAAGGAATTATTTCCTTACTGCTGACATGCAGGAAAAAGGCACCTCTTCCAGGCAGCAATATCACAACGGTATTATTGTCTGTGAATGTGGAGTTTGGATTCTCGTTTCCTGCTCACCTTTTTGGACACTTCTTGTAGTCAAAATCAGAAAGAATGTCCAAAGTGAGATGCTCTAGTGATGTATGAATCTAACAACCCCTACCTAGGAACCAGTTTTAATGTCAATTCTTCAAATTTCGACGTATTCTAACTTCCTATGTTTCAAACTTCAAAGCTGTCAAAAGGCCCATTTTACCGGCGAGAAAATAAAGCCATGTGTGACTTTTAGAGAGCGATGGAATGGAGCTGACTTCTTGCCCTCGTCCTGAGTTCAGCCCACACTCCGAGTCACATCCTCACAATCCACATGGGGGTAGTGTGGATCGCACAGGAAGTGTTCGGAGGCCACTTTCAGGTGGCCTGGCAGCATGGGGAAGAGCTCTTTGGCACGACGCACTGAGAAAGGGGTTGCCAGAATTCTGGGCTACCTTGTTTCCCTCTAGCCATTTGAGGACCCAGTAGAGCTACAAGGGTGGGACTCGCATGTCCACCACCTTCTAGAACACTGAGAAGCCCAGGCTTCCTTACCCAAAGTCTTGTTGCTCTGGTTAGAGAGCAACGGACAAGAATGTCCGGGCCAACCATGCCAACAAATTCAGCAATAACCTTCTGTTCGTAAATCCTCTGGGAAAGTTCCTAAGCTCTGTGCATAACAAATCATTCTGGGAGAAGGCAGGAAGGGGGATGATTTCTTTGAGAGAGGCTGTGATTCAAAATGCCCAGTGCTGCATCACCTGTAGTCAATCAGCCTGACATTCACACAAAACATGACTGCTTTTCTTCTTTGGGGAGGTGACTGCTTGCAGAGCCTGAATAAGCCCCCACCCAAACACAAAGCCCAGAAAAAGGCTGTGCCCAGCACCAACTCAGGCAGGATTCGGTCAGCACTATGATTAACTTTCAAAGTTTTCTTAGAACAGATGGTGTATTTTGCACGAACCTTAGATCTCAAGGACTCTGCTGACTGCAGCCACACTAAATCCAAAATGTGAAGTCCTCATTTCACAGAGAGGACTGGGAAGCAAGCTGCTCCCCCACCCCCAGCGCCAGACAACGAAGGGAAAGCTTGCAGGTGGGACAGCCTCCTCCTAGCTTCAGAACTCTCAAATAATAGCTCGAATGGTCTTGTCTTGACAGCAGCAAGTGAGGTCTATTAGCAAATTTGTGCTTAGAGGAGATGCTGAAAGTAAAGTCCTTTTGGAATTCTGCTTCACCCGAGAGCCAAGCAAGAGGACTGGACCGGTCACACAGAACCGAGTCACAAGTTCTAACAAACTGAACAATAGCTTTGAACATCCCAGAAAGCAAAGCACAGAGGGAAACCTAAAAACAGTCAAGCAGAGAAGCCTGCGACAGATATCCCACTGCACACAGGAGGAGCAAGGAAGGTGACACTGTGCATGGCCACCCAAGGAAAACAGCCTAGCCTCCTCTCCAACCCAACCGGCTCGTAAGCCCCATCTGGCTCACCAGAACAGCTAGTTTCAAAAAGTACATGAACATGGTACCAGTAATCCAGGGGGGGAAATGCACTGTTTGATCAACTTTCCTAAGTCTCTGGACTTTGGTGGTACTTGGGTGAAGAACAAGGGAAAGGGCCCTGCATGGTTCTGAAGCTAAAATCAGTCATTGCACCACAGGTTTGAGTTGACAGCCAATGTGCTGGATTTGCGGATGGGAGGAATGCTCGGAATCCCAGTTCCTGGCCTCAGACTTTTCAGTCTGGAAATAACTTAACAACACACAAATGCTGGAGCAGAGTTCTCAGAGTAAATCACTCCCATACCTGCTCCTAGCCATACTTAATGTTCACCTGGATTTATGAGATGATGGAGGCAGAGACGGTTTCTTGCAACTATTATATTCTTTTCCCTTCCTCTTTTTACAATGCCAATTTTTTTTCACGTCTCTGTGAGGGGCGCAGGTAAGTGACTTAGCTACAGATGCTCACTGAGTCTGTCATTTGGTCCAATTTTCCAAATGTGAGTGCTGTTTTCTGCCTAGAACGGAAGCTTCATCTTTTAGTCATTTAGTTTTAATCTGGCCCAGAAAACAGATCTGTTTTCCCGCATGCCTTTGGGAGTATTAATGCAGGGCCTCGCGGAGGACAGTGTGAGCTTCCTCTGCAGATGCAAGGGCCTCCTGAGCCCAGGTACACACCCACTCTGTGTGCCTGTCTGGCACGTTAGAAATCCTGAATTACTTACAGCTGGAAACGGAGTCATTCGGGGAAGAGTGTCCACTCGACGTTATGATTCCATTTGGGTTAACACCTTGAAATTGCAGCCTGGCTTGCCTGCCTTGGGACAGGTAAGAAGTGATTTAAACAAGCTGAGAACACGACCCAACCTGGAATTTAAAACAATCACCCTGATGAGAAAGCTCTCTGCTGGGAGAGAAGGCAGAGCTTCCTAATTGTTTTAGTGAGGCTCATCCCAACCACCAGAATCCACTTGGAGTGATTTTCAGCTACAGTAAGGCTGCCTGACGGGAGGGCAGGGTGGGCCCAACAAGTGGCCCTTACAGGCTGCAGCTGAGCTGAGGGCGGTGCCTGCAGAGCTTCAGGGCTGCACTGTGGTTTTGGCTGTTTTCGGGGTTTTTTTCTGTCTTTTTTTTTGCCCCCACTTCAGTCTCAATGTTGTAGCACCAGGATCAGCTGACCACATGCTGCTGCAGTAAAATACAGTATGAGGCTGTGTTTATAAAATTTCCAACATATCCCCTTTTCATACCCACCATGTCCCACACCAACCTCTCTAACTTTGAACAATGATGATATTTGGAGGAACTTTTCCTTTAGCCACAAAGAAAAGGCAGACAACTTCAAGAACAATTGTTTTCTTTACTTTAAAAAAAACAACAACAAAAAAACAAGGTCTCGCTCTGTCACTCAGTCGAGTACAGTGGTGCAATCATAGTTCGCTGCAGCCTTGAACACCTGGGCTCAAGCAATCCTACTGCCTCAGCCTCCCAAGCAGCTGGGACTACAGGTGTGGGCCACCAACCCTGGATAATTTTTTAATTTTCATTTTTAATACAGACCAGGTCTCGCTATGTTGCCAAGGATGGTCTTAAACTCCTGAGCTCAAGTGATCCTCTCGCCCCTTGGCCTCCCAAAGAGCTCGGATTTCAGGTGTAAGCCATCATACCTGGTCACACTTTTTTTTTTTTGCTTGAAATATTTCTGTTAGTTTTCATTTTTTTTAAACAAAATACATTCAATTTGACAATAATACTTATTACAATAATATTTATTGTTAGGTATCTCTTTAAAGTTATGTTAAAGGTCAAAAACTTCTTGGAATTTGCAGCAATAACCCAGTAGGAAGTAAGAATGGTCTAGGCTTGAGGTAACAGAAATGGAAAATAAAGGGAAGATCTGAGGACTGTGTCTTAAGAAAGTTGATTGGGAGTGGAACAAAAGAGGGTAGGGAGGGAGCTGAGGGAGGGTGAAACATGCCTCTAATGGAACCAGGGGAGTAGGGCATGGTGGTGAGTTTGTATGGGAAAGCCCTGGGTATGGTTTCCAACATGTTAAGTGAGGAATAGCAGTGGTATGTTCAATGGGAACATCAGTAACAGCTAGAGGCTAGAGGCCAATATTTATGCCAGTGCAAGGACTAGATGTACAAATAAAGGAATTGTCTGGGTTCATTTGACTCTTAAGCTATGAGAATGTATGGGTTTTCTGAAGAGAAGGTATAAACAAAAACCAACTGAGAGTGGATACATCCAAAAGACAGGGAGGCAGAGTTGGACACCCAGAGAGGTCAGAGAAAGGCCTGGATGTTCCACATAAACCACTGGCTCCCTTTTTGTCTCTCAACAGTTTATTTCTCTGCATTTCCAATGGAGAAAAATATTACTAGTATAACCACTTACAATTATTCCCTGTTAACTGAAGAAGCCCAAATAAAATTATCATTAATAGCATGTTTAATGGACATTAATTCATGTCCATATGTGGACATGAATATGCTTTATGAATATGTAAGTCCTTTGATTATTACCATCCCCAGTCACAACTGAACAGGAAATACCGGTGCAAGAAAACACGATTTTACTCTGCAATATTTCCAACACAAATAGTCTTTCCCAAAATTAATGTCCAGCTTCCTCTAGCAATCATCATGATAGAAATAAAATAGGGTCCAAGCATTCTCCAGTCCCTCCTACTCCTCCTACTCTGGAGCTTGAAGGGAGACATTAGTACCTCTGATGATAACACCACAGGCGTGACATGAATGCGCAACCTTTCTAATTCAGACTCCAGCCTCTGAAAACCTTGGGCCAGTTCTCAAGAAGACATCAGACAGAGACTTCTATCTTGCCAGAACAAATGTCCTGTCATAGCAAATATAAATAAAACCTGTGATAAATAATTTAAATAATTAATACTGAACTCAGAGAACAATGAAATCTGCCACAGGCTAGGAGACATTCGTCTGAAATTACTGTCACAACCACCTCCCCGCTTTGCTTTGCCTGATAACACTGGTTGAAGACAGAGCCACCAGCTGCCAAATAATCAAGCACTCAAAATTGAATCCCCAGTCGCAAGAGATAAAATACTTTTTTTTTTTTTTTTTTTTTTTTACTGTGAAAATTAGCTTGTAAGGATTCATCAATTAACATCCAAATAACCCGAATATGCAAACTCACCAAGGGAGATGATGAACAAATATCTGTCACCATCTCAGTCAGTATTCCTCTAAGAAGCTGTCAGCTTTCTGAGCTTCTCTCATCATCCACATCAAACACTTAATATTAAGTGTTCACTCTTTGCAAGACAATAGACTATGTATATTGCAGCTTTCAGGATACCCTGTCTTTTCACCAAAAAACCCCCAAACAAACCAAAAATGAACTCCTATGAGTTGAAAAGAACTCCACTCCATTTTAAAGTTGAAGCAGAACCTGAGATCACATTCATTCACATATGTGGAAGTAAATACCAACTCTTAATAATCTCTGCTAAGATTGTACTCATTATTCCTAAATCCTAGTGACCTAAAACACATGAAATAGCTTCCAGTTTATCCACTGGTTTAGTCATTCCCCTGAGTGGGATGCAAAGATCAAGCCAAATTCCCTTCCAGCGACAAATTCCGTCTAAGATGAGGGCATAATTTTAACCTACAAGGAGAAAGTTGAACGTGATTTACATTTGTAGTGCACCGAAATGGGAGGACAAAAAGAATCCTTCTAACATAAGCCTTAGGGTTTTCAGTCATTGCGGTGGTGGAAGAAAGAGGTTGTCATCTCCAATATCATTGTCAATGGGTGTTTCCTTTCAGTCATGCTGATAGATAAAAAAAAAAAAAAAATGAAAAGATCAAAAGCAGCCTCATCTGTTAGGATTAAGCAAACATGGGGACATTTTCAAAACCTGGATAAAACCAAGTTTAGGTTTCAGAATATTCTTTTTCTCCACACTTCGCGGGGGAGGGAAGGATTGTTTTACACAAATATCAGAGAAGCAACATGTTAGCATAACCGGAAATGTGAATGTGCAGCTGTTGCAAGTTTGTTAACTTGGCATCTTTTATTTTCCATCCAGCACCACTCATACCTTCCCCACGGAGCAGCGATGCTGGCTAGCGGCTGATAGGCACAAGACAGTGTAAGAAGGCAAAGTGCCTCTCTCTCCACACCTTCTTGCCCAAGTAATGGGTGGCATCGGGTAACATGATTTCCAGATACAGAATTTAATCAGATTAAACAGTCTGCTTTGCAGAGCTGAGGCTGACCCCACCATGCCCTGTTCTGTGACTCCTGTTGAGCTGGGATCCAAGATCTTAAGATTGTAGCTTGTCCCTTGTTCCATGTATTAAACAGTCAATACTCTCTGGGGATGGACTTCACTTTTAATCATTTTCGTAGGAATTCTAGAGCATGGAAATGTCCTAATTTCCTATTGCTGCATCAGCATAATGAGTCCGATTTAGGTCCTATGGGAGAATAACAACACTTAGCACTTACACACCACACTTTTCATCTTCAGGGTCTCTAACCACGTTAGGCTGTAATGTTATATTTCTCTTAGCAAGACAAAGGAGTTCATTTCTAGTCCCTTCAATTACCCTTCCTTCCTTACACACACACACACACACACACACACACACAATTATTATATGATGAAGCTATTTCCCACCTCCTAGATGTGCATTATGCGATTTCTTTTTTTTAAATCATTAAACATAAAAGGAACATTCACCTACCTCTTTTTTTCTTTTTCTGCTTTTTAAAATATTTTTGTTTTCCTTTCCCCTAACATGGAACACAAAATCAACATGCCAGTTGTCCATTCAACATGTCTGCTAGGGCTGGGCTTCCCTACTTGACTTCATTCTTCATACCTCATGGTCTCCTGCGTCGTCTCTGGCCACTGAGGGGAGTGCAATCCTCTGTGTCAGAGAATTCTGGAAGACTCTGCCCAGCTCATGCTCAGATCTCTCTACTTCATCTCTATTCACTTCTGACTCAGGTGACTCCACCCAATCTCAAGTATATAAACACTGTTTCTACATTAGTGACTCCCAAATCTGCATCTCCAGGCTGGTCTTCTCCCTTGAATTCCAGACGTATATATCCATCTGCTGATCCAGCATCTCCACTTAACAAATCTAAAAAGGAACCCCCAATGTTCCCTTTAAACCCACTCCACTCATAGGCAATCCCATCCTTCCAGTTGCTCAGGCCAAACACCTGGGTTCATCCTTAGTCTTGCTGCTTCTATTACTTCCCAGTCTAACCCATCAGCAAATCCTGTTGGCTCTCTCTTCAAAATGTATCCAGAATTTTCCCACTGCCTCCATCTCCACCTTGAGTCAACCTGCTATCATCTCTAATCTAAATTCTTTCAATACCCTCTCAACTGGTCTCTCTCTCAGCCACTGCCTTTTGATAGTTTGCTTTCAACTCAGCGGCCAAAGTGATCTTTCTAAGACGTAAGTCAAATCCTCTCACTCTTCTGCTCAAAACTGTCCTGGCTGGGTACGGTGGCTCATGACGGTAATCCCAGCATTTTGGGAGGCTGAGGCGGGCAGACCACTTGACTCCAGGAGTTTGAGACTGGCCTGGGCAACATGGTGAAACTCCATCATTACAAAAAAATGAGCCGGGCATGGTGGTGGGTACCTGTCGTCCCAGCTACTTGGGAGGCTGAGGTGGGAGGATCACCTGAGCCCAAAAGGTCAAGGCTGCATTGAGCCGAGATTGCACCACCACACTCCAGCCTGGGCAACAGAGTGAGAACCTGTCTCAAAAAACCAAAAAATTGTCCTATAGTTTCCCATCTCACTCAGTTAAAGCCAAAGCCCCTTAAATGGTATACAAGGCCCCCCAGCATCTGCCCTCCCAGACCCAGCTTTCTAGCCTTATTACACCCCCTTTGGGGGTCTTTGTAATTTCTCCAACATGCAGAGCACCCTCCAGCCCCAGGCCTTTGCACTTACGTGCTTTCAGCTTGGAACATTCTCCCCAGTACGTACCTGGTTCAGGCCCCCTCCCACTTTGGGTCTCTGCTTACACATCTACTAACCAGTGATGCCTGCCTGACCACCCCCAGCAAGCCCTGTGCCCCTTCCCTGCTACATGTTTCTGCATCACACTTATCACCATCTGACATGTTATACATTTTTTTTCACATATTTATTGTTTCTCTTGCCTCCTAGAGGTAAGCTACATGAAGGCAGGTATTTTTGTTTGTTTTTTATCATCTTTATTCAGTCGTATATTCAACAATGCCTTGGACAGTGCCTGCCATGTCGTGGGCACTTGAAAATATTTCTTGAATGAAAAATGATAAACAAAAGTTTCTTACATGTTTCAGGATATGAACTAGTCTGAGTTCTAAGCCGCTGGCAAGTTGAGATTTATGATACCTGATAGTGAATTACAACATGCCTTTCTAAGGGGAAACAATCCTCTTACTAAAGATTTATGAGGTTATAAGCTTCTATTAATATGGAAATTGAGGCTATTATGGAATGTATTGTCTACTATATATAGTATTAATACAGATAATGAGGCCTTTCTCCAGTGGACATAACCTGCTTACAGCCTGCATTGATTCTATATACACATTGGGATGCTTCTGGAAAAGGATGCTGGGATTAGAGACAGAGTCCGTGAAACAGACTTTTCCCCAATGGACAGCCACATGGGCCAAGTAAGGATCAATTCTCTATTTGCTCTTTAACAGAATTTTCTAGACCAACTGCAGCTAGAAGTTTTAAAGGTGATGTGCAAAACCAGCCCAATCTTTCCAATATTTTTGTATAAGACACATAGAAAGTTCAAGCAAGAACCTTCTTTAGCCAAATTCTCCAGATAAATTAATCCATCTTCCACTTTACTAAAACCTAATGAGGGAACCAATGCGAGTCTAGAGACTCAAAGGAAAAGAAATCGGAAGAGAGCTAGAGATGTAGAATTAAAAAAAAAAAAAAAATGTCTGAATGTAGACCAAAAGGAAAAAGAAGAGAATACTAAAAATTGCTAAGATAGGCACTGAATAAGAACCTGTGTTTCTTCTTTTTAAGCAGGGAAGGAAGAGCTGGGGTGGCAGGATGCCAAGGATGTTGACAGCTGGAAAAACCTGGTCAAAGGGGTAGGTAAAAGAATATTGTCAGTTGGGGAGCATTACTCCTACTCCTCATTTCCCTGACCAGTGACTTCCAAAGAAATGCCAGAGCCAAAGCCACCAACGCAGCCCTCTTTGCTGCCAGAGGAGTCATTGTGGTTTAGACCTCAAGAGAATGCCCTTTCGTGTAACCATGGCCACCTGAGGCTAGATTTGGCTTGGTTTGAATGGGGCAAAGGAAGAAGAAGCTTCAACAGCCTGAATATTGTCCAGCCTCCCATGCGTGCAAGTGAGGCTGGGGCATGAGACGGTGGTGTCCTGAGATGCTGGCCCCAGACCATGGGGAGGCTGGCTGTTCCCCACCCACACACCTATCATGAAAGCATCACACAGCTATGAGCAACACTTAAAAGAGAGAAAATAACATGTTTCTACAGCTGCAATAGTTCCTTTTCTTACTTTGGTTGCTTAATTATTTTAATTTTTAAAATTTAATTATCTATACTCTTTTTCAACCCCCAAGAAATTTAAAGCAACTCATAAAACATGTACAGCATGACAATGTTTTTTAAATTAAAAATCAGAACCAGAGAAAATATAAACTAGAACTGAAAGTCTGGTCTAGGGAGGAAGTAAAATACGCTCATCACAACGTTTGAAAAAGTTCTCAAAGTTTAGCAGTAAACTTGGCTTTGTGTTAACCTAGCAGTCAAAGCGAAAAGAGAAACAGAACCAGTTACATGATTCTCATGTCCATGAGGAGAAAAATATTTCAGTTCCTCAGGGGAAGCAAACCATTTCCTGGAATTCAGATCTGCAAGAATTTCCTCACACAGGGCTTCGTATAAGAAATCATGAATAATGCAATGGAGACTATCTAAAACCACACCCCGACAATGGGCTTCATGAAACTGTTCTAGGAAAAATGCCTTTAGTAAAATCAAGGGCACACCCTTGAGGTATAAACCATTCTATCAGAAATGAAGACAATATGGACAAAATACACATCTTTCTTATAGCTCAATTTAAGAAGCCAGCTTTGAATATCTTGAGGAATCAATGAGCTTAATTCCTTAGTCTTCTACATACATGTCTATCAAAAAAACTAAATTTATTAATCAACCAAAGGAAGTTGACTAGATGATGAGAATTTCTTCCTCTCTTGCACGCTATTTTCATGGTTTAAAAAATATATATATAAAATATATATATATATTTCTATTGCAACAAAATATAGAATGCATGTCTTTTATTTTTATTAATTTTATTAATTTGCTCAGAACTTTATTATTTGACTGGCAAATAATAGTTGCTGTATAAGTGCTTGTTTAAAAAAGAAAAAAGGCACTTCATATCCTTTGAGAGGGGAGTGGAGGAGACAGTCAAGCATACATGACAAATGAATTATAAATAAATAAAACAAGTTGATTGACATTTTATACCCCTCTTGTAAGCATCACCTATTTTCATGGTTTTTCCTGAAGCTGTACAGGCTAAATACAAGCCCTTGACTATTATGACATGAGAATGTGACAGGAAAAATCTGGTGGAGGGGGGATTATTATAATTTCACATAGACAAGGGCTAAAAGGATTTTGAAACACTTAGAGAAATATCAGAACCTTTTAAAATTTCTTTTCCGGATGGAACAGCTGGACTTCAGAATTCATTACTACCTAACTGGTCTTTCCTTTCAATCACCTTTCACATTCTGAATTTCTGTTCACAGACTGTATCTAATTTGTTTCTTAATACAATGTGGGCATTGAATAATGCTGTATAATAACAATGAACAAAATACCAAAAAGCATCCTCATCACATTGACTTGTGACCACCATCTCCTTTCATGAATCTTCTAAAGTGATTTTAAATTTCAGCACATTCCCATAAAAACCGAATATATTCTGAAGGGTTTCATAAAGTGATTTTCCTACATTTTTAAGAACAAATGAGTCACAGTTGTACTTAACCTATTTGTTTCAGCAACAACAGATGTTCAATACTAGGACAAGGTAATATGACCAGGAAATAATTATGAATTTGGTGCAGAATGACTGGAAAGGTTATCAAAAACAGACAGTTACAACATGGGCCAAACTCTGATGAAATCCTCTCTTCTACCATGAAGATTACTCGTGTGTTCTCTCACCCATTGACTCTATTCTTCTGCACTCACCGCTCACATAAGGTTTGCTATTAAATACTTAGCAAAGTAAAACAACTGGTGGGGAACAGAAAAAATCTGTAAGTTTGACTTTGGTTCAAGATTCTGAATTTTTTTTTTTCTGCTAGAATTTCGTATTTCAGATACCTATTTTTCACATGATTTATCTAGCTTTGAATTCTGCCATAATCAAGGAATAATCATTTTTTTAAAAACTTTAGACAAATACTCACAAATGGCTAAAATACTTCAAGGCCACATCAACACTATCTGCAGTGCAGAGACACCTAGTTTCCTTGTGGAAGTTTCTAGCAGGACACCTCTCAAGGCGTCCATCCAGGCAAACCTACCCGCTTGCTGCTCTCCTCCTCCTGGGCCTTCCTGAACTCATGCTCCAGGGAGCAGTCGAGCTCACTGAAGAGGCCCACCTCTTCGCAGTTCTTCAGGAATCTTGTTGGGGTTGGAGTTTGATCTGAAAACAGAGTCAGAAAGCTAATAAATAGGTCTTTTTTCTCAAAAGCCAGTAGCAAGCATGAGCTAGATTCACTAGTCCCCTCCCCTTGCCTTAATTAAAATGTCCACTAGCCATCCACAGTCTCTTGACCCTTTAAGTAACATGACGATATGCAAGAAAATAGCACCGTAAATTCCGAAGAAGGAATACAGTAGACAGAGGGCTACAGTCTGTGAGGGCTTGCCGAACTCCCTCCAGACAGCTTCAGGAGATCTCACTCTCCGCTTGCCTGAAGTCTGTACCATTTGAATACACAATGAAACATGTGGAATGACCCTTTTTCTTTATTTATTTTAAACTTGAAAAAGAAAATGATTTTTGCTAAAATAAGGCCAAAAAAAATCCGACCCAATGGTAAGCCTGACTTCAGGGGGCTGGAAAGAAAAAGAATTTTGCAAACTTTTACAGTAAACAAAAAGAAACAAACAAGCATGTTAATTCCTTTTTCTTAATGGAGAAAGTAAACTTAACAATTCTATCTCTCTTCCTGAAAATCATAGAGGGATGATAAAAGGTTCCAAGTCAAACACATTCAGCTTTCATCCTTTAAAAATGTCATTTTTAATTTTATTTTCCTTTGCTATAGCCAAAAAAAAAGAATGTTCTGCAAATGCTCTTTAAAAGGAAAAGAATTTCTTTCATATTTTTGACTCTACAGAGCTTTCTACTTATAAAACTGAAGAATCCGAAGCCATTATTTGTAGCTTAATATATATGCAGCATTTGCAGTTTATAAAATATTTTCATATAATTCTTGAGAATCTAGATCTCACAAGATTATACTAAATAGAAGGTAAGTAGAGTAGAATTGCACTTTCTTCATCATTGAGTACAATCATCTTCCTTGGTGAAGATGTACTTGAGTTGAGACAAATAAAATTGTGTAAATTGTCTTTTCTCAGAAACAGGAGATATTAGAACCAGAAAAGGACCATGGAAGAAAGCGTAGCCATGCTAAATCTTTACCAATCAGAAAAACAGAGGCCCAGAGTAATTAACGGTCTTGCTCAAGGTCTCCCAGGTAGACGGTGGAGACACCAGGATTATAATCAAGGTCTCAATCCTATTTCCACTGTGTACATGTATTATTCCCACCTAAGCCTGTAGTAGACTCTACTAGATTGATTATGGCATTTTCCCAGCTTGATCTAACACTCCCAAAATCTCTGCATAGTTCTCTGAGCCATTAACCAGTCAACTGAAGAGGTGCCCTCAAGTTGAAACAAATTTGCCATTCCTGCATTCTCTTTATAAATTCCTATATTATAAGAAACTAGAATTATATTTACTTTTCTAAATCATACAGAGAATAGTTAAGCCCAGTAAATCAGTAAATTGTCTGATTCAAAGAATATCTTAATGCCCGTGAAGCAGAAAATGATGTAATATCCCCCATCGAATCAGCCCTTTAGAGGCAATGTCTCTTGATTCCCTATGGGCAAGGAACTTTCAGCACCCAAATGGCTGACTTGGATTCCATGCAGCAAAATCTCCATCTGCATTTTTTCCCATTATTGACCTGATCTCCAAGATACTGAACTCCTTGCATTTCACAGAGAGCATACCACAGCTGTTCATAAACACGGCATTACAGATAAGGGATATGTGAAAGAGTGGGTTTTGATGAAAATTGTTTTATTAGCAACTAATTTATTTATTAAGATGTACAAATATACAACTAGGTCCCTAATGTATACATATAACTATTGTGTATTTATAGAAGAAAAACTTTTTATGCAGGATTTTGCAATTTACAAACATTTTCACCCACATTGTCTAGAATCTAGATCTCGCATGATTCTATGAGGTAGCAAGTGTTGATACTATTTTATAAATGAAGAAACAAGCTTCCTTGTACAAGGTCACACAATTTGCAACCATCTTATCACTACTAAGTCCTCTCTTACCTTCAGACACAATCCCTTCTTTATGTAAATGTGCTTTGCCCTCCCTGATCCAAAGGACTCTGTTGTGTATGCAGAAGACAATTTTGACAACCCAGAAATCCAGATTTGAGAATTCTGTAATATGGGGGAATTTACCTACATTCTCTGGACTTCATATTCCTCATCTTTCAAAAAAATTTCTAAAGTTGTATGATCCTATAAATCCTAAAATCACCATCATAATGGTTAGCTTTAAAAGTCACTGTTCATAGGCCAAAGAAATATGTGACTATTTAAAGGATAGTGAAATGGGAACAAAAGTAACAGCTGGAAGTTTGATACTAACAGGTCAGAGGCAAGGGCTGGCTACACAGATAAAGAAGTTTTCTGAATAGAAGGTGTATAGACAAGATCTGAGAGTGAAAATAAAAGGGTGCGTGTGTTTGCATGTGTGTGCATGTGTGTGTGCGTGTGTGCGTGTGTCTGTGTGTGTGTGTGTGCACACATGCATGAGCACCTATTCTTCCATTTATTGGGTGCTTACATCATGCTAGACATGATGCTAAGTGCTTTGCATACAGCATCTCATTAGTTTTTACACCAACCATATTATGTAAAAATTATTTTTCCTCTTTTACATATGAAGAAAATGAGACCTGCCCCAGGCCTGATAATGTGACTGATGGGGTAATTCCTAACCATAAGGCCACATTTGTAGCACTCTGCTGGATCGATCCACAAGTGGTCTCAGCAAGGCAAGTATCCCGTACCTACCAATTTACAGAGGCAGTGATTCCATGCAAAGGCACTCCTTTTTTTTTCAGCAAACCAACTCAGCAAGGGAACCAAACACCAAAATATGACAAATGTTGCAAAGGAGGTTTTTAAAACTCCTTTTGGTGCCAATCTTTCTTGTCAAAGAAATCCCCAAGGATATGCAAGACAGTGAGAGAAGTGGGTAAGAGTTCCTTCTCGCATTTGCCCTGGTGCTTGGGTCTCCTGGGAACCTGGTGTGCTATTTGCAAACTCTCTGGAGAGCGTAACACACAGGTGTTTATGCAGTACCACTTCAGATTTACAAAAGCAATAACACACACAAAAAAACTTTCAACTCTCAAACTCAAAAGTTATTTGTTTTTAGTTTGGTTTGAGATTGGGGTTATTCCCTTCTCTCATTCAGATGGTTCTCACTGTAGTTGAAGCATTAAAAGAATAGTGAATGGAAGGTGGAAGGCCTGAAAAAATCGTCTTGGCTTTGAGTTCTTATTGAAACCAGTTCCTGTAAACCCCCCAAGGGCCTCCTATCGCTACTCAATGAGCACACGTTTGATGTTATCCACCAACAGAGTATCCGCCATTATTATTCAGGATCTAGAAATCACTGGTGCTGGAGCCGACTGGTGCCTGCTCTTGGCTCTAAAGAAGGTGTGATTTGCAAGAATTTTAATTTTTGGCCATGGATATTGCCCACCATCTTCAGGTCTAATTTCAGCAGAAATGGTTATTTGACAAGGCATTTGTGTGTTGATAGATTTAGCTGTCCCCTTTTTTTTTACATCTGCACATTTTCTGGCTTACTTGGAACTGGTACCATGTGAGATCAAAGATAACAAGAGACCTTGTATTAATTCTTATAAATGTTAAAACAAAAGTTAAGCCCCATTTTCTGGTTCTTGTTGTAACTGGAAAGAATAGCTCACTCACAAAAAGAAAATGAATTAAAAATTTGGGACAGTGTGCCTTATCTATTCCAAATGTGGATATCAACTTTGCTTTTCTCTAACTATATCCTACAGCACAGAAAATCACATTTGGTAACAGCCCTGGGACCTTTTTCTGGTCCTTCTGCTCTGGGGGTGGGAGGGAAGCAGTTGTCTTTGCTGTCTGTGGCTCCCCTGGCCCCAGAGCTTTCATTTCTCCGTGGCTGAAAAGACTGCTGATGCTGGACTGTGTCAATCCCATGCCTGTGCCATCCTCCCGCAGCCTCCTTTGTTCATGTGTGTAGGTGTATACTGGTATCTGGGAATAATATTTTTAAGAGCAGACAGAAAACATCACTCAACTTTGCTTGGGGCTTGGGCTCTCACATGCCAGCTTGAATTCAATTTCATGGACCATCTCATGACCTCATCTCGGAGTTCAGGAGCCTGAGAGAGGCTGCTAGGATGACTGTTCTCTTTACCTCTCTATGAATCGTGGCCCTCAACGTCTAAATCTCCAGCCAAGAAGCATAAAGGGATAAAAGGAAGATTAAAAACTGGCAAACTCCATTCCCACTGATCATGGGAAGTCTAATATTTCCATTATCTTATGTGATATTTTCTCAGGTGTTTTAATTGCAAAACTGTTCCTGTAAGATAGGAGAGAGTCAGTAGGATTGCAATGCAGTTCTATTGGTGAGTGATATGAATGATTCCAAAATATTTCAAAAGAACCAAAAGTTGTTAGGATTATCAATAACCAATCGAATTATATGACACAATTTCCAAATCATGGAATCACTGCCTCTGTAAATTGGTAGGTACAGGGTACTCGCCTTGCTGAGACTACTTGTGCATCGATCCAGCCGAGTGCTACAAACTTGGCCTTATGAATTAGGAATGACCTGATCAGTCACATTATCAAATGGGCAGACAAGCATACGGCTAAATGCATATGCGACTCTCAGCGCTTCCTATCAGTTCATAGTCTGCCTAGCACCAACAGCTTCAGCCCAGCAAGCGCAATTATTCCAACATAAAACTAAATGACAAGAAAAATGCTAAATTCTGAAATCTGATTCTTCTCTTAAAAAGCGTTTAGTCTGCTCTACATTTAATAATAGATTGCTACCTCACTCCCTTTCCGAGCTGCATTTGAATTATGTGTTTTTCTGTTTCATTTTCCTCAATGGTTAAAAAAGTCAAAGTGACGAATCACCAATTTAAAAAAGAAAAGAAATGAAAATGCAGGGTCCCCATCGTATACCAGAAAAGAATATTAACTTCGTAAGCAAAATGTTCTTTCCTATTGGTCTGATATTCTCAACTATGGTATTACTAAAGGACTGTGAAAATAATGTTACATCATATGGTATGAAACTGATAGTGGCTAGTAATACTATAAAAGGCCTCATTAGTTACAATAAAGGTTATTTTTAATTAGTGGCCAGTCTAATTACAGGATATTCTTTAAAGGAGATGCATTTTTATTATTTGCATGACTCAGATTCAACTAAACAAAAATGTGGGCTAATGGAATTCCTCAAGAGGGCCATTCAAATCAATGGAGAAAAATATTGGAATTAGTATATCTATTTTAGTAAGAGTTAGAGTTATCTAAAAAGGTATTTTTCTTAGGTACTTTTGATATTATTTTATTGGTTACATTTATCTCATAAATATTTCAGTAAATGCTTTCTTTAAAATATTCCAACTTAGTCCCTATCTAAATTTTAATAGAGTCCTAATTTAGGATAATTTACATTAAATGAATTTTAATATACATAATCCTTTGTAAGAGCGATAATCAATAACAACTCACAGAATTCCATGGAACTTTAGACTTCTTTGCAATAAATGTGCCTTTTATTGAGTGTGAATATATAATAGGAGTCTCTCAGTAACACTGATGTTATTATTTCCCTGCATCTGTCCTGAAAGGCAGTGCTACAATGGGACAAACCAAGGCAAACCTGGTTTTTAAGCAATAGATGTGGAATGCTTAAAAACTGGTCCTGGCCAGAGTGATCCAGGTCAGTTGGGAGATGGAACACCCTCTCACACTCTTGACTCACATGCTGGCATCCATTCATTGCCAAGATAGATAACTGTTGGACTAGATGCTCTTGCAAGTGCCTGTAAGTCCATTAGACAATGCTCTGACAAAGGTGTCTCTTACAACACATGCTTAACTAGTTCTAAAATACACCATTTTAGATTTAAAGTAACCAATTATATATTCCACACCTACTCACGATCAACCATGATCTACCCCAAGTGTTCCAACTGCAATCAAGCCACAATTTCAATTTGCTTTACTGAGGCTAAGCTAGTAAGAAGGGTTATTAACACCAAGAGATCAAGTCTGCTGGCTGAGTGAACTAGGGGACCCAAGGTGATTTTGTTATCAAAAATTGCCCTAAATAGCAGAAGCTAATGCTTAACTTTCCACTGAGTCCCTGATTGCCTGAGTTCTCCTGTACTCTTAGTCAAAGGGGACTGGTTTCCAGGTAGAACAAAGACTGCAAGCAAGCTTTTCATATAAAAAAAGAATACTACAGAGCAAGGCCTCCAAAGGATTCAGGGGAATTATTCAAAATTCCATTTTGCTTGACCAGCTAAGAACATGGACAAGAAACGAACAACTCCTATAAATGCCAGTACCACTTACATTCTATTTGTCACAATGAATGAGACAATCTGATTTTAAACCACAACTCTTTGTTCTTTGCAATGCTTATTTGTTAGAAGAATCTCCTAAAAACTTTTGATTATTTTCTCCATTGGATAACTATTAAAGAGATACCAATAATGTAAGAAAAAGTAGTTCAGAGATTTATGTCCAAACATACAACTGAGACCAAAATGTGTTCTTAGTATGTATAGCTCACACATCTAGGTGTATGGTAAGAAAATTGCAGACATATATGGACTTTGAGCAAACTACTTATTCCTTTGATCTTGTTTCCTCATATGAAAAAAAAAGTGGTAAGGATTAAATGACCTAATGTATGTAAAGCACAGGGCTCAATGACTGGTATAAGGGAAGGCAATAAATGGTAGCTAGTATTATTACCATGCTGCCCTCTGGTGCAAGCCATCTCCCCCACCCTCTGCTCCATAAAGATCCAATTAATTCACACAGTGGGAAGTTACTATATACCTTTACTATCAATGGAATTGCCAAGAAGAAGAGGTAAGTATGGGTCGCGTGTGTGTGTGTGTGTGTGTACGTGTGATTTTATTTACTCAGTTTTTACAATATCCTAACTCATTCTAAAAAGAATTTGGAGTGAGATATGCCATCTTCCCTCTGGCTTCCCCCTTAAAATGGCCAGGGATTATTAAGTAGACTCTTGTGGCAAAGAACCATGAGCAGTGGATTTGGGTTCTGTGATTGGATCACGATTAGCCTCTTGGGAACAAATGTTTTACTTCCCTGAATTACTTTCTTGCTTTCTCCATGGTGAGAATTAGGTTTAGAGCCTGGAGCTAGAGCTGGGCCCTGATTCTAGACCTAATCCCAGGACACAGTTGGGTTCTGAAGGACTATACTGTCATTTATGTTAGATGCTCCCTATCAAATGGTGAGTCCTGAGAATCTGATGAATGAAGGAAGATGGAATGAGGAAGCCAGTCTTTCCTGCCTTTCTTCAGTATCAGCTCAAGATATAGTCAGCTGTGCCACACTTGGTCTTGTGGTCTTACCCATATCCAGTCCCACCACATTCAGGGGTCAGGGAGAAAGGACCCCTGAGCCTAAAGTACCCAGAGGCCTTTCCTGACCCCCTTTCCTGCTGGCCACTTGCTATCACAATCATGTTTTATCTTCATCATAGCACTTGTCACTAACTGATACTTATTTACTTATCTGAGATTTTGCTGTTATTTATTATCTCCCTTCCTCTGCACCCCACTTGAGTAGTAAGTTTCATGAAAAAAGAGACCTCACCTGTCTTGTTCGATGCAGCAATTAACACTTATTGTAGGCACTCAATGAGTGTTTGCTGAATGAACGAATCACATGGCAGTAGAAGGGCAACTTCAGCCCCTCTTCCTATGCCTTGACTGGTGCCTGCCCTAACCTCCTTCCAAGCACAGACCAGTTGCCTGTAGCATTAGCTGGGCCAGGATGTCAGCGGGTAGGCTACCGAGGCATTTAAAAGACACACAGTTGGCCAGGTGCTGTGGCTCATGCCTGTAATCCCAGCACTTTGGAAGCCAAGCAGGGCAGATCACCTGAGGTTGGGAGTTCGAGACCAGCGTAACAAACATCGAGAAACCCCGTTTCTACTAAAAATGCAAAATTAGCCAGGTGTGGTGGTGCATGCCTCTAATCCCAGCTACTCAGGAGGCTGAGGCAGGAAAATCACTTGAACCCAGGAGGCGGAGGTTGCAGTGAGCTGAGATAGCGCCATTGCACTCCAGCCTGGGCAACAAGAGGGAAACTCCATCTCAAAACAAAAGAAAACAAAAGACACACAGTTACATGTGTGTTTCTTATCTTATGTTTCCCACCTGAGATGTCAATTGGGTTTTACCTTGTGGGAAAGATCCACAACACTCTTGAACTTTATCTTCCCCTCTCCCTGAAGGCAACACAATCTATCATCTTCTAGGTCACACATACACACGTGTGAGCACATGAGATGACACAGGTGCACACATAGCCCTACCTTGGAGGGCTGTCTCAATCTTTCTTCACAGTAAAGATTGAACTTGCTGGTATCAAGATTTACAGTGGAGATGGAGAAAAAGCCATGTGCTCCATTTGAGTTTTTGTTTTAATAGGAATTCTCATTTGGAATATTATTTGTTCAGCTATAAATAAGATTGCACTTTGATTCTCATTCTGGGTCTCCCCCCGTCCCCCCGCCCCCGCACAGAACCCAGGAATTCTATAAAGAACTCAGGGTGGGGACATTTAACAAGACAAGATTTGGAAATTCCTAGGTACCTTCCCATAGTACCAGGGAAGTAGACTCAAACACCACCCTCTTTACCACTATACTGAAATTTGATCATGATTTTCAAACCAAACATTGCATAACATAATAGCTGGTAATTTTGAAAGCTGCCTGTGGATGTGTATTGTCCTCTACACATTCCCACTTCAAACTTGGCACTCAACAACCTTCTACATCACGACTTCCCTTACTATGAAATTATCCTTCTTCACAATGAGAACAGCTGAAGGGAACAATTCACATCCATCATCACATTAGGACTCTAGAAATGCATCACATGAACCAAATAAAGATGGGAGGACCCAGGCAAAGGGTTGTGCAAGTCTTTACTCTCAAAGTCCAACACTGTCATCTCCATTTGTGTCTCTACTCTGTCCCTTTGAATAAGGGGTTTATGTTTACTGTCTATCCAGAAGATAGGGCTTATTCTACTAAAACACGGAGACTGTCACTTTTAATACCCTACCTGATGGCATGTCAAAAATCATTTACAATCACTTTTTAGGAGTGACTCTACCTGGCCTAAATGAAATGGACCTTATGACAAAGCTGTGAAATTATTTCTGATCTTTCACCCTGTTGGAAACTTAGAGTATATCTGTGACATATTAATGCCTTCCCCAACTACAATATTTACAACTAATTAAGGGTAAAGTGATTTTCCAAAATTTTCCAAAATAAAGGTTAACCAGATATTCTGAAGTTTGTCATATAAATATCTATTATATTTTATCTTCTTAAAATATGACAAGCCTCAACTCATCTGAAATAAAATGTGTAATTGAATATTGCTTGAAAAAATAGTTCAGGAGGAACTTGAAGATTTTTGCCCTGATTTTTTGATTTACATTATTTTTATTATCATTGTTACTATATTGCAAGTCATATAAAATCATTCATCTTCATGATAGGCCACAAAATATGATAAGGTAAATAAAATTTTAATGAGCATGTTTGTTTCTTTTCCAGGACCAGAAGGCTTTAGTGTGAGTTCTAGCAATCTTTTAAGAAAAAAAAGTATTCTAATATCACATAAACACATAAAATAAAAGAGGAACTAATTCTCAAACTCATAAGATACTAAAACTCATCATGGACAGTATGATAAAATACAATTACAAACTAATTTGGCCTAGGAACATAGTTTTAATAAACATATATTCTGAAGCTTTTGATAAATCAAATTTAAATCAAGCAACAGTCAAGTAAAATCTTGTCATATGTGTAATCATAATCCAATATGCCACAATTTAGCATTATGGAAAATGAGGCTTGAGGAAAATAAACATTGAAGGATTTCCTGGACAAAAAATTTAAAAATAGCAAAGTAAAAATGCCCAACACAATAGCCTATTATAATTCAGGATGGACAATGTTGGTATATTACATAGAGTTCCCTAAGTGCAAAGAAATTCAACCAGACTGTATAGCTTTGCATTCCCTTCCAGTAAGAAAATTCTATGAAACTAAGAACATGCAAAGTGGGTAGCAAGTTTTAAAATGTAGCACTTCTTTTCATTAGGAGTATTAAATGGCCTCACACCAACCTCAACATAAACCATGAGAAAGCAAAAGAAAATATGTCAATATATTACTCATGCTGTTTTTCCTCATATTTATTTCTCTCTTCATTTTCTCATTCTAAATTTGATATAATAAAAATTAGAGTTACTTTTCTCCGAATAATTTTCCACCTGGCACTGCCAGTGATTGGCAGCAACAGCCTCAAATTAATAAGGATCCGGTAAGAACAATTGCAAAGCTGCAAGAGATTAACCCAAAAAACCTGCTTTAGGCACTATATAGAAGAATGCTTCATTTCAGTGTTCACACATCTTCAGCTGCTCTTTCTTAGACCTTCAGATGGGGCTCCTTAGAGGACCATCCTGGCAGCCTGCCTGAAAGACTGCTGTGGTACTTACACTATAGTAGTAATCTCTCTACATAATCATCATTCCCTAAACTCACCTCCCACTCCTTTACCACCAGGCAACGTATTTGAGGGATCCAATTTGGGAAAAATAAAGGGAGAACTTCTGAATTTAAATATTGGGAATTGCAGAGTCTACAAGCTTGCGACTTGTGTATCTATGCTCACTGATGAACCATTAAGTTATACTACAGGGACTCTACAGAACATAAAGGATACAAAAAAAATGAATAGGCCATCCTTCCTAATCCTTCTAGGCTGTTATAATTCTTATGAATTTGAGTTTCTCCATCTCTGTTTGTAGACTTAAAGAAAGAACAAACAATTTTTAAAGAGCAAGCTCATAGAAAAACAACAACGAACAGAGGCTGAGAGGTGGTGAGTGGTGGGAGAAGAGAAGGGCAGAGGCTGCCTTTGAACTCGGAGTCTTCCAAGCCAGAGCACATTGGCACTATCAACAAGTCACTGGATGTGTGGATGGCTCTGACACCGGGGGTACTGGGAGAATTTGACTGTGTCTATAAAGTGGCAAAGTCTGACGATGCAGTAGCCATGTGCAGGTCAGTGGGTTAGGACTGCAGCATCAAGGGCCCTCATCTTTTCCCTGTGTTCTGAGCCTGGGACAGAAGCTCCATCACCTGTGCCCTTTCTCCTCTGTCAGTAACAATGGGTTATAATAACCTGACAAAACTCGTAGAGGATTATTGATAATAGTGATGTCCTGCACATGTTTCCCAGAACTTAAAATAAAAAATTTTTAAAAAGAATTTTAAAAATTGTAATAATAAAGCACTTTTAAAATTAAAGTAACATAGAAACACTAAATTACACAAGCCAGGCCTGGCGGTACAGTTTGTTTCTCTTCTAATACGTTTAAAACATATCCATAGGTGTGCTAAGGAGAGAAGGGCTAAGGTGAAAAATTTCTAGCCTAAGAAGAGTAACAGGAAACTATCTGATTATCCTGCTAGGATTTATGCAACACTTTTCCTTACATTCTTTCATTGAATCTCCATAATAAGCCTGTGAAACAGGCGTAGCAGATACAATCATTCCCATTTTTTGGGAAAAGAAACCGAAGCCCAAAGAGGTTCAATAAGTAGCTCAAGGTCATGGCCAAGTGAGGCAAAGCCGAGGATAGAGTTCAGGTTCCTCACTCCTGTCCCTGCACTTTTTCTAATTTACCATACTACTCTCAAAATTAAAAGAAATCACAATTAGCTGATGGATTATTGGTATTATTTATTTCTGCTCACATTTGCTGAGCACTTGCCATTTCCATACATTCTCTCATTTAATCTCCCACATACGAGGTAGGTATTGTTTCCTAAGGACACCTTCACTGACCATCTCAATCCAAAAAGAGAGCTCATTCTACCAAAGTTGCATAGCACCTTTTCCTTAAAATACTCATTTGATATATGTCATGGATGATCCTTTATTTTAGCTAAGTTTTCACATGCATGCTATATTGTGACATCCTCGAGGACAAGAAGCATATCAATCTTTGCATTTCCCATGGCTCACAGAACAGTGCAGTGTGCATTGATGCCCAATTAACATTTGTTGCTTGAATGTGATCACAGGTATGTAATTTTTTTTTTTTTTTTTTTTTTTTTTTGAGATGGAGTCTTGCTGTGTCGCCCAGGCTGGAGTGCAGTGGCATGATCTCGGCTCACTGCAACCTCCACCTCCCGGGTTCAAGCGATTCTCGTGCCTCAGCCTCCCGAGTAGCTGGGATTACAGGTGCATCCCACCATGCCCGGCTAATTTTTGTATTTTTTGTAGAGGTGGGGTTTCACCATGTTGACCAGGCTGGTCTCACTCGAACTCCTGACCTCAAGTGATCCACCCACCTCAGCCTCCCAAACTGCTGGGATTACAGGTATGAGCCATAGTGCCCAACCAGATATGTGATTTTTAAAACAACTTATATAGAGCCAAGTTGCATAGTAATAAATATTTCATATTCTAGAAAATGAGAAGTTGCCGCTCTTCAATCACTTGGGTGAATATTACCTGATTATATTTCTGCTATACCTTAGAAATGTGTATTTTCAAGGTGCACAATTTACCAGTGGGACTCGCCTACCAAAAGAAGAATAAGTACCTTGCATGGAACGGATCTGATCACCCAAAGCTTCTTTTCCTGATGGCTCCTTACCTGATAACATATTGTCTGTTTTTATTGAAGGAAACTTCAAAGTCATTTCATGTTTGTGCCTATGAATCATCAGATGGTCCTCTGTTGGGAAGCGCTGTCAGACAAATAAAAAAAAAAGGGAGGGGAGAAGAGGAGCCATTCAGTTTTAAAAAACATATTTACCATTATTGAGAAAAAGACTTATTTAGCATTGCAAACATGACAGGCAAAACAAACAAAAAAAAACATTTCTGAAAAAGTGTGAAAGCATGAGTAAGTGAAGTTGCAAGCCTTTTTATGCAAGGAAATGTGCTAGGATATTCCTTTAAATTACACCCAAATATATGCATTATAATTTTCATTAAAGTTTACCAAAGGGGTTAACTACAATTGCAGAAAAATCTGGCTGAGTACTAATAATAAGCAGAAAATTTTTGCCTTCTATACCTTCCCTGGGAACTTTTTTGAAAGGACTCTACTTCTTAGATAGATAGTCCCTGGATATATCCAACTATGCTGACTAATCAGTAAACTATATATTTCTTTAGGAGCCATGGGTTTGCACTTTAAACTTTGTATTTAAAGAATAAAACAGGAGGAAGTAAATGAACAATACTGAAGGTATTAAAATAACATATATACAAAAAATGAGCTGTGCCCTAATGCCTACCTAAGTAGGCAGCATTAAAAAAAAAAAAAAGTGTTTAAATGAATGCTTATTTGTGGTCATGAAGTATAACTAATAATGGCAACATGACAAGTTAAAATTTTTCCATTTCTTCTTATACGTATGAGAAAACCATGTCCAAAACATGAAAGTGACTTTAGACCTGAGGAGCACTGGAATTTTGCAAAATCACTTGGAACTTTTCAAATGTAGTTAATGTTTTGCATAATAGCGTAAAAATTAAGTGTAAGGTATGGTAAGTATGCTAGACATTATCTATGAATTAACCAAAAATAGGAGAAAGGCATGATGAAAGAAAAGAATCGTGATTCAAGTCAGACTTTGGGAAAGAATTATATGCCATGCCTAATTATTTGACATATTATCTACAAATGTACACTGTGAAATTTGTACAGTACATTTCCATTTATGAAGACCTTGCCCACCTATTATCTGATATTTTAAAATTACACATACAATTTTGGAGTAACATGACAAATTATTTTTAGTATTCTATGTTCTGTACAATGTAATAAACCAATGCTTATTTTTAAGTTTCAGGGAATGATATTATGGTTGTCAAAAATGCTGCTCCCGAATGTTTTTGGCTGTCTGACTTCTGGTCACATGGTGGGACTGAACTTTCTGGACCTCTTGTGGTTGCATGAAGCCATGTGACTAGTTCTGCCTATTGAGTAATGAATGAAAGTGACATGTCACCCAGGGGCCAGCATCTAATTCCTGGTGTAAGACCCTCTAGCATTCCCCCTTCCCCTTTGTTTTAACATGGCAACTAGCAATATTGGAAATAGTGGCTACCCAATCATCCTAAAGCTCTGAGGCATTAGGAAAAGCATTTCTGAATTATAAAGTATTACGAAGAACTTCCTGCCAATCTACAATAGAAATGTATCCTTGAGGAACAGAAATAAGCCTTTGTTGCTCTAAGCCATTGAAGCTTTGGGGTAATTTGTTATTGTAGCAGATCCTAGCCTATCCTGCCTCAGACTGGTATGTTTGTAGTAACTGAACATAACAGAATATCTGCTTTATCAATGTCAAATGAAAATACAACAGAGGATGATATATTCTGCTGAACATTTCCAAATTTTCAACAACTTAGAAAATCTTTCAGAGCTTCCTAATTCCTCAGGATAGTCAATATAAGTTTTAATTACGTTTTTTCACTAGGATAGAAATGTTTTCTGCAAATGACATGGATTTATGTTCGTGAGAATGAAGGAATTCTCTAGGCTGAATTATACAAAATATTCTAAAAGTAGTTCTTTGCATAAATATCACTTATTTACTTGTCATTTGTATTATATAAATTGGAGAGCACTGGCTTTTGCAAAACATGGTAATTATGCCAGATTTCTGAATATACTGAAGTTCGCTTTACATGACACGATTTTTTTTGCTACCGGTTCATCCACTCTCTTGGTCTGTAACACTGTATAATGACTGCACCAAATTCGTAGCAGTACCACGTGTGATTTAGAGACTGAGTTACCTAGTCTTTCTGTCAAACAACTAATTATAATTTTTGTTTCATACATATACAAAATATATATATAATATACATATACATATATAATGTACTATAAAAATATTATATTTTATATATATAGTACATTTCAAATATACTATATTTTATATGTATTTGTATATTCAAAAATATACAACATGGTAACAGCTTTCATTTCATATCTATAAGCCATTTTTTGACTTTGTAAAATAATAGCCTAAAGTAGGATATGAACCAGAATACTTCTTAAATAACAATAATTTCCATAATACCACATACTGACTATAATTACCTTCCAAGTGAGATAATAAAGGACATCATGATTTTTTTTTTAATTCAGCAGGAACATAGCAGCAAATTGAAAATAACGAAAAGACACAGTCTGCAACAGATACAGAGCTGAGAAAGGCCACTGGAATTCAGAACGTGGTTTATTCAGAAGGCAGAGAGAGAGTGAAATTAACATTGAGCTCTGTGAGATTACAAAGGGCAAGAGAAACTCTTCCTTCTGAGACAAAGATAGTGTGGAAGGAGCAATAACATAAAAAATCTCCCACGTGACTGTGGTGGCTCACGCCTGTAATCCCAGCACTTTGGGAGGCCGAGGCGAGTGGATCACCTGAGGTCAGAAGTTCGAGACCAGCCTGGCCAACATGGCGAAACCCCATTTCTACTAAAAATAAAAAAATTAGCCAGGCATGGCGGCACATGCCTGTAATCCCAGCTACTTGGGAGGCTGAGGCAGGAGAATCACTTGAACCTGGGAAGCGGAGGTTGCAGTGAACCAAAATCGTGCCAGCCTGGGTAACAAGAATGAAACACCACCTCAAAAAAAAAAAAAAAAAAAGGTATCCCACATATTATAGGCCATTCCTAATAGAGCTAAGTTTCTTTCCCATGGAGGAAAAGGAGAGAAAAATCCTTTCTTTGCCCCCAGCACAGGGCAAGCACTGATAACTTCTATTTACTCCCCTTTCCAATTCTCAGTCATCCTGTCTTCTCAGTGCAGGTTCCCAGGCTGTGGGATGTCCCTAAAGTAAATACCATGGCCGCAACAATTGCCTTGACTGTGAGTTTCTAATACCCCAGGAGACCTTTGTGACTCCTGGGTGACTGCTACATTTTCTTAATTCTAACACCTCTTCCATTGAAAGATGCACATATTTTTATAACAGCTTGTCAAGGAAAAAATACACTTCCACATTAAATGAAGACATCGAGTTTTAGAAGCATCTTTACATTTAAATCTGAAGTGGGGGAAGCTTGGAATTGTTCCTTAAAATCAAGAAACTTTGTCAATCCCAATTTCCATGTCTGTCTAACCATTTCCTCGGTCCACTCAGGCTTCTCAAGGAAATGACCTGCTCCTTCACCAAGAAGTTCAAGGTCATTCAAAATGAACTCCCTTCAACCTCTATTAACCACCTCTATTTCAGCATTTTCATGTCACTTCCTTGATTCTCTTTCCAACCCCTCCTTTCTCAGAGGAATTAGCACCCCCACTCTTCCCCAGGTTCATCTATACCCCTTATCTTCTGCAGATTAGCCATGTAAACCAGCACGCTCATTCCTTCTGTCTCACTGGTATCTTGTCCTTGACAAACTCCAGCTTGGCTATCCTTTCATTTTAAAAAAGCTATTTCCTTCTCAGGCTACCATTATATCACTCTGCTTCCCGTCACTGCCTAGTGCTCTTGAAAGAGTCCTCTATGTTTGCCACCTCCGCTTCCTCACCACCCACTCACTCATTAATCCCTTGCAGTTTGGCCTCCGCCCCTGCTCCCCTCTCATAGGTTGCCAGCGAGCACCCAGCTGCCAAAGCCAACAGCCTGTGCCCAGGCCTCTAGCTGTCCCAGTTCTAGCAGTGCCTGACACCAGTGACCACACGTCTGTGGCATTCATTTCTTTCTACCCTGCCTGTTGCCAGAAAGAAGAAGGGCTTAGAGCAATACATAAAATAGTTTGGGAGAACATGGATTAGAAGTAGATGACCCCAAAAGAGAAGGGATCCAAAAGAAAGGAAGGCTAAAGCCAAAATGCAAATCAGAGGGTAGTCATTCTCAACCAGGGGAAATCTGGGCCCACAGGGGACATTTGGCAATGTCTGGAAACATTTTTGGTCATAACAACTGGGGAATGTTTCTGGGATCTAGTGGGTAGAGGCCAGGGATGCTGCTAAACATTGTAAAACACACAGAACAGCTACCCAAGACATAGAATTATCTAGCCCCCAAATATTAACAGTGCCCAGCTTGGGAAATTATTTCATATAGTCCAATGACTAACGTGCAGCTCTCTTCTCTCTGACTTACCTAAATATTAGATATGACTTACAGCCTCTTCCTTGAAACACTGTCCTCTACTGTCCTCCACAACCCTGGAGGTTGCTGGGAATCCTAACTCACCCTGAACCCTCTTTTGCCTTTGCTGGGTCTCTGGAGAGTGCCATTCCATTAAATGCCCCTTCCTTAGCGGAGACTGGCATTTACCTCCCCAAGTAAAGTCAATCCCTGTATTATACTCTTCAAGGTGGCCTATAGTCTTCCTTCATGGAAAATTGCAATTGACTAATTAACTGATTTACTGATCACCTGACTATAGACTTGATTCCTAAACCAGAAGCTCTGTGAGGACACAGACACAAATGTCTTGTGATTACTGTTTCCCCAGAGCAATCAGATTGCCTGGCATACAGTAGGCTCCCAAAAAGTGTGTTGAGAGATTTGAGTTGAATCAAACTTAATGTGACATTTTCACCACCAAAGCAAAGCAAACTTCTCAAATTATCTGATTCCCTTTGGCTATCAAGACTTCTCTTTAAAGAAGCTGAATAGGAATCAGCTCTACCTTAGGAATTAAGTTTTAACTTAGTTACCCTAGGAACTTAGTAAAGTGACATTCTGCATCCACAATGAAGAATCCTGGTCTAGCAGGATTTTTACCAGTTACTCATCACTCTGTTTTTTCCTAGTGTTTTCTTCTTCAAAATCATCTCCTAACCAGTTTGCTTCAAAATAATTTTTGCACTGTTCTTGCTATTTATAAGTTAGAAATAAGCATTGACATAAAGCCCCTGGTGTAACTTCTAGAACCTGAGCAAAGGACTCTGGTTGTTCAGTCAGTGGTTGATAACAACAGCAACAATGTCTTATATTTCAATGACCTCTTCCTTCCAAAAGGCTCCCAGAATCCTCCACAAACTCCCTGGGGAGGTTAATAAGAAGGGTCCTCAATGAACCCTTCTTATTAAGCTCTCATCTGACTGCTAAGCATTGCTCCACGCTCTACTGCCAACCCCACCACATGAACAGGCAGGAGAGTGAGGCAAAGAGTGTAACTCGCCACACCTGAAAGACCCCTGTGCTCTGGGTTCCAAACTTGTCCGATATCCCACAGAAGGAAGATCTAGGCATGAGAGTAACCACGTGTAGTCATTTTCCAATGACTGGAATGTGGAGATACCCAAAGGGTCAAGAGTAGAAAAAGTCACTGTCACGTTCCAAAGGTAAAGTGCAAAACTCTGATTTTAGGTGATGAATGTTTCTAATTTCTTTCAAAGAGACAGATTCCAAGATAATAATAGTAGCAGCAGCAATAGTAGTAACAACAGTGGACAATAATTGAGCTCATATTGTGTGCAGACCCTATATTAAACACTCTACTGGCAGTATCTCATTGAATCCCCACAATAATTCCACTTGATGGAAGCCATCAGAGGATAAAAGAGATTTAGTCCAACACAGCAGGACAATTTCCCTCTTAAAGTTTACATATGTAGAAAAACTATAGACTCTACAAGAGTTATAGGGAGTTTGGGTTTTTGTTTTACTCAAATTGGAAAACAAAACAAAATAAAATTTAACCTGTGATGTTAAGCTATTTCATCAGTAATCTTGAAGCCCAGCCAGTATATTCAAGTGGCTTTTGTAAAAGTAAGCACTCTCCCTCCCTCTTTCTGAAATGATGGCCCTGCATATTTGGTGGGCAGGATACACCTGGCTTGCTTCCAGGAGGAAGTTAAGGGCAGAAATGCCCAACACCGCTACTTCTCAGGGGATGAGAGGGAAGTATTTCAAACTATTCAAAACAGAATATAATGATGGCGATGAAGATGATGATGATCACGATACTGATGGGGAGGGGGACTTTGGTGGTGTCTTGGTAAAGAAGGAAAGCCCAGGGCGGGCATGATTGCCGGGTGAGAGTTGCTTCCCTTTTGGAAAGTAGGCTCTGCATGTCAGAGCACGGAGGATCCGCACACTCACCTGGGAGCAGCCTGGGGCACTGCAGACAAACGGCCTCTCCTGCTCCAAATTCATCTTGGATTCCTCATAAATCTGAAGGATCAGAGGGAAAGGGAGGAAGGAAAAAAGAAATCCATGAATATCTTCTGCTTCCACCTGAGCAACGTGAGAAAGGCAATCACTCAGAGCCCCCTTTCTATGCCAATACCAAAATTAGATGAGCAGAACATTAAAGTGAATGCGCACAGGCCCTGCTTGGCTGTAGTTCTTTGGGCTCACCTAGGTTAGGCTCCTACTGTCCTTTACTTGAGTGCATATTGACTGTACTTGGAAGAAAACTGCTATGGGGGTGGTCGCAGCAGAAATCCTCCCTGTGGAAAACCACCTGGTGGGTGTTACCACCAGGGAAGACCACACCTGTGGAGGAAGGTTCTCAGGCAAAGTGCACACCAACCCTTGTTCAGTACTGCTGAAAGCTTTTGGGATTTGCTACTTAGGACAGCAAGAGGGGTGGCAATCACTGGGTAACTGCCAGTGTGAAAAGGCCACCCCTGAGCAAAAGGTGAAATGAGACGCCCACAATCACCCCAGCAAGCTTCAGCATTCCCCAGGGACTACAGAGCAGCTGTGGGGCCAGATTAGCAAGTGATTCTGGTGGCGAACCGTGATCCTCAATTCCCTCTCATCTCAGGCATTCGATGCGCCTCAACAAAAGTTATCCAAGTGACTCAAGAGTAAACAGAAATTCAAAAAATCCCAAAAACATTAGGTTGGATATTTCATTAATTTGGCCTCCTAAGCTGACTTGAAATTAATATCAGATTAAGGTTGCTGCGCCCTGATCCAAATACATCATCTGGAATAAGGTAGCTTTCAGGAAGAAAACCTTATAATCAGACAGGCATGGTGGCTCATGCCTGTAATCCCAGCACTTTGGGATGCTGGGGCGGGCGGATCACTAATGTTGGATCGCTAATGTAGCCTCTAATCTGAGGCGGGTGGATCATTAATGTAACCAGCACTGAGGTCAGGAGTTTGAGACCAGCCTGGCCATCATGGTGAAACCCTATCTCTACCCAAAATACAAAAATTAGCCAGGCGTCGTGGTGCACACCTCTAATCCCAGCTACTCGGGAGGCTGGGACAGGAGAATTGCTTGAACCCGGGAGACGGAGGTTGCAGTGAGCCGAGATCACGCCAGGGCACTCCAGCCTGGGTGACAGAGCTTGCTCCATCTCAAAAATAAACATCAGACACATGTTAAATTACACTGTAGTCTTTTCTTATGTAGCAGTTCAGTTTTTGTTTGTTTGTTTTTTTAATAAAAATAGAGACAAAGTCGTGCTATGTTGCCCAGGCTGGTCTTGAACTTCTGAATTCAAGCAATCCTCTCACCTTGGCCTCCCAAAGTGCTGGGATTACAAGCGTGAGCCACCACACCCTGCTGTAGTTCAGTTCTAAGGTGCATACATTAGGCAAAAATTGAATGTAGTCAAAATTACCTTTGCAAATCCTCCCAAAAGCCAATATAAGCATAGCATACATGGTTTTGTGGTTACCAATCCACACAGTAACATATATATATATATATATAAAATAGGAGACACGCATTTAGTTATTTAAGTTACACAATTTAAATAATTTTCTATGTCATACCCCTTTTTTTTAACCATTTTTAGAGTTGTATGTTACATTGCTGCTAACGGTATATGGCTCTATTACTGAATTAAAACCTACTGCTTCTACTGTGCATACAGGAAGTAATTTGCCTCTTTAAAATGCCACTTGTAGGTGATTCCAATAGGATTCACAAGTCACCTTGTCTCCTGAAATAGGAAGTTCTACTTGGAGTCATAGAATAATCACCCTTTGTCTGAAGGAAGCTTCATTATCTTTCAACCCAAACCAATTATATGGTACTTTGTATATTGTTACACCTTTCCCCCCCAAACACTAATATTTTTGGCAATATTCTTTGGGAAAATATATGTATACTTTCACTTTTCTGAAGCACAAAGTGAAAAGACTTGCCTTAGATAACACTGTCAGTCAGATATTTTAAAGCAATATAAAGGAAAGTTTAAAATGTAAACCTATTCAAACCACTATTTCTCACAATTATACAACTTTTACAGAGCGATGCATTTTCACTCTCCATTTGGCCACCCATGAATACAGTGATTATCATAATTTTATAGCTTTCCTGTATTAAGCATATTGTTTAAAATCCTTTACTATATTATATTTAGAAGAAGAAAGAAACACAAGTATCTTTGGAATCTTTCTGCTTGCCCTTGTCTGGGGAGTATCGAGCAATTAAAATAACTTCTCATCTTTCACTGTTCATTTGATTTTGCCATCCGTGATCATACAGCATCTCTCTTCCCCACTAGGAATACTGAGAACACACTACTAAGTCTCAGAATAAGGGGTGACTTTAAAGCTGAGAAAATGATTTTGATCCAAGACAAAATAAACAATAGAGTTGTCGGGCTATCCATTAATTAACTACATCTTAGTTTTCTAGTAAATTCATTTAAATGCTTTCCTGGAACTTCTCTGTCTCTGTAGCCTTCATCTGCCTGACCATTGCCAGATCATTTAATTACTCCATGCCTAAGGCCTATACCTTAATACGAAGGGTATAAAAACCAACCTCCAGCAACCTCATTCCTCATCATATTGGCTATGGAGCCTGGTAGATATTTTCAAATTATGGAGAAAGGTCTGTATATTCATGTGTTGTTTGCAGGGGTTTTTTGGGGAAGTGTTACTGAAAACTCACTCCAATATTAAATACTATCTATTTATAAAATTATAAAATATAAACTACTATCTTATTTGCCTAAGGTGAGTCTTTCTTGGATGCCACTTAAGAGCCTTGGTTGCTAATGTAGAATGTTATTCTTACCGGGAAACATTAGATGATGTGACGGTAAAATGAGAAAGTTTCATATGTGCACATTTATGGCCTACCTCTGAAAGTGGTAATTAATGATAATAATTAGATTAATGTCCAAGCAACAGAAATGATCAAGACTGGAAGTGCTACTGCTGAAAGTTTAAAGGGATTCATTAAGAAGCCAAAGTAGGGAAGAGATTGACCAAGCCCAGACACTTAAGTATGAGGAGAAAGTATTTTTCTACCATAATCCAACTCCATCCCAATTCCTGGCCCACCAAAGTACTGATCTTCCTCAGAAAATCAGGCCCATAATGCTAATACTTTGGCAATTCTTTTTGATGTCAACATTGTTTGCCTTATCTTAATTAATGGCTGTATTTGCATATGAGCTGCAGCAAATACTTTAGAATTACAGGATGATGCTGGTGCTTGAAGACAACAAAAGGCTCAGCCACATGGATTCTACTGTCTTGAGTCTTCATGATGTGGATGTTATGTTTAGAGGAATACAAGCAATCTAATCTGTTAGCCACTGAGATATGTCAGTATAAGAAATCATGCCTCAGAAGATACAAGTTGAGAAATACAATTTGTCCCCAAATCACTTACAGTTTAGTCATTGATAGGTTCTACTGAGTTACAATTGTTATATTACTATTTTATTTTAAAACATAAGTGAGTCTGTATCAATGTATTACATGCCATGGATCCCATGGACCAAATATGTTTTAGCAACATAATACTGGAATAAAAGTCTTCAAGTGGAATGGCAGTTGCTAAAATAAGTTTTCAGTGATTAATAAGGTCTGAAGTGAGTGGGTGTATATATATAAGTGTGTGAACTTCAACTGCTTTATTCTGATGCCCTGCAGTTCCCACATTTAACCCTCTGCAAACAGCATTCTCTTGTTAATTCCTTTCTGTGTAGGTGTTTGCAATAGTTTTTCTAAATGGTACCTCTCTACCATGTAGGCTTTATTACTTTTATCAACGAGTATGATCTGGTCTAGTGTATTAGTCAAGAGCCATCGTTTATTTTTATGGTCTATTATTATGGTTCTTTTCTAGCACATATTGTAATAATTATTCTCTCAAACAGACTCTTATTAAATAAAGCCCTGCATAGATTCTTTAACCATTCATCAGGTGGGGGCAAATTACTCAGACAGGATTTGAATGAGGCTGTTCTCCCTCAGTCCTCATCCTCTCATTTCCCATTCAGTTGTTTTACTGGCTTGGATTTTTTAATGAACCAAGTTTTGCTTGGCAACTGCCATACCCTAAGCTCCACTGCATAAAGCTTACATAGTAGACGTTCAATAAATATTTGTGGAATGGATAATGATCCTGAATCATCACAATACACTGCCCCAAACAGCTTGCCCATTCTCCACTCCTGAGGCAGTGGTTTTCGAACAGTGTTTGCCCTGAATCAAGTTATTGATGAGGTAAGTAGTTTTAGGGACCACTCAGTCTACCTGTTGACAGTTAATGCCAGAGAAGAAATCTCTCCAGATTTCATGGAAAAAAAGTCAAAGGTGCTTTCAGTAGAAACAATGAGTGAATCTAGTTTTATTCAATCTCACAAGTAAATGTATTAATTCATTATAAATCGTCTGTTAATATTGCCATAGATATTGACATCATTAAAGTCCAGTCTATTAACCACATGTGGGCTGAGTATGACCCCCATGAAGCACCTTTGGAAGACACTGAGTAGTCCGATTTCTTTGGTTAGACATTATCATAATTGTGGCAGATGCTGCCTCATCATTTAACAGTTTCTAAACAGTACTGATTTTTGTTCCTCTTTTCAAGAATTCAGATTCAATAGTCAATTAGAAAAAAATGCCCCCTAAGTTTAATTTCCTTCAAATTTGGGGAAGATAACAAAAAAACTCTGATAACAAACCCTAATAGTATATAAAGTGAGTTGAGGTTTTTCATGGTTGACAAGGAGA
Organism: Piliocolobus tephrosceles; assembly: GCF_002776525.5. Lineage (NCBI taxonomy): Eukaryota > Metazoa > Chordata > Mammalia > Primates > Cercopithecidae > Piliocolobus > Piliocolobus tephrosceles. Next base: position 52,466,986 of record NC_045441.1, read on the forward strand.
TGACAAGCTTGATTTACAATTCAAACCCTCGACTGCCACTGGATTCCTCTGGCCTCACAATGAGCAAGAATCTCTTTCATTATTCAGTGTTTGACCCCACAAATTCCTGGTCTAAAATGGGAAATCGTCCACAATGGCTCATGCAATCCATTCAAATGCTTTGCCAGCCATTTAGGGATATACTTGGAAATACCATTTCACGAAAGGCAAACATTGCAAAAAGCAAATGATACTGAAAACGTGGACAGCCTACACAGTATACTGTAAATACCTATTGTAAACTTAAGGGTAACAACTAAGCCCAGAGAAGGGGAAAATTGACATCATCTGGTTCGCTGTAATCAGCCAAGAGTGATGTTTGCCCATGTAAATTGTAGAAAGTCATTACTAATCCCTAGTTAACATCAAACTCTAATCTTAGTGGGATGGCAGAAGTTTCCTCCATTCACAGCAGATGGACTCATACAGTGATACTGAATTTGCAATAGTAAATAGTAAGACACTACAAGGGCTGTTCTAATCTGAAAACCTGCCATGTACTCTTTTAAATACCAAAAGTTATAGGAACTTCAAAGTTACGACCTGAAATCGTGAGTATCAGTGAGTACTAACAATAATATGGCTACGTCCCCGTCACCTCTGATATTGTTTATCTGGAAATGAATGCATTATAGATCTGAAAGGGGGGGCTTGAATTTTAATTGTGATATTGACAACATTTGTCAGCATTTATCACTCTACTGTGAGTGTGGGAAGAGCCTTCTTGGCAGGATTCACATGAAACAGATCGTGCTGCTTTGTTGAGCTTATGAGACCTCAAAAGGGTTCCAGAGGAGGAAACTGGACCTTCCTGAAATGCCAAAAACAGCTGGAAAACAGGAGCACCTTGAGTCAGTCACACTGTGTGACACTCTACATCAATCCTGCTTTCTTCCTGGGAACAAATGTTGTTTATTAATTAAATTAGTTAAGGCCATGGACAATTTGCACTTCGTGTTTCTGAAACAAAGCAAATATTTATCTCAATACATCTGTCAGAAGGGAAGGGGAAACACACAATAATAACCCAACACGCATTCACCAAAAACACACTCTATTTATTTTCTTCAAAGATGCCTGGCTCTACTTTCAAAGCAAGGATGCAGGTAGGTTATCCCCACATGTGGCTAGCTGTTGGGAAGGAATTATATATGCAATTTGGAGCTAAGAATGTCTTTCTTTAGGAGGGATATTGCATCTTTCATTATCTTATTTGCTCATCTGCAAAACAGTGCCATTGTAGTAAAACACTGTAGAACAGGACCATTCAAAGAGGTATTACGTGAAAACATAACTATTGGAAGCTAACTGTAAATTAAGAGAAAAGTAAGCCCTCTGGATTTCAAATATATCTTTATTTTTCAAACCTGAATATCACAATTTCCAATAGAAAAATAAACACCTTGAATTTCCATCCAAGAAAATTAGTTACTTTGTGTATGTGTTTGAATCCTTTTGTGTGTCTGTGTGTGTCTCTCTCTCTTTCTGTGGGCATCTTCCCTGTCTCTTTGCATGCTTATTTCTCAGTGTGTGCCTTTCTCTCCTCTCTTTGTGTGTTTGTTTCCTTATGCCTGTCTGTCTGTCTCTCTCACACAGACACGTGCATATACTCATTTTATCAGTAGTGTTCTTACCGCATTACTGGTAAAAGGATCTAGTGGGCTTGTTTCCTGTTGCAGTGTTATTCTTGAAGCGGACTGCTGTCAGAATCTGAATTTCATTGGGCTATTATTATTTGCAGCTGTGTGACCTTTTTAACCCTGCTTTAAAAGTGACATTTCAGCCCTCAAGCTTGAAACGCCTGAATGCTACAAGGTTTTCAAACCAGAGATTTACACAGGGAACAAGACCAAGAGTAGGGCTGTACCTTATAAGCCAACATTTCACCAGAACTTGGCGTGAAGAGGAAGTGTTCCTGGGCAGTTTAGAGCCAGTTGTCTCCCCCGGAAGGCCTGAACTTGACACATAACACTGTGGTTAAAGATTACTATTCTGTTCAAACCAGAAAAATATCCCTGTTCTTCAAAGATATTTGCCATCCCCTGGTATCCCAAAAGCTCAGAATTCTACAACCTGAATCAGAGCCCCCTTTGGGATTGCGTCACACTTTGTGTTATGCTTAGGGGCTGTCAGAAGTTCCCCACCAATGAGGCCCACTGTTCCCAGGAGGAAGGATTTCCAAACAGCTTTTGTCTCTGGAAACTAACCCGGGTCTTACTTCCCAGAGGGGGCCCTAACAGGAGAGAGTGCTGGGGGCTCACCTCCTCTCACGTACTTCTGCAGAGGTTTGTGGTTTTATTTATGTGGCGTTTACGCTGTGTATAGAAAAACATTCCAGTGGGATTGGGTTTTCATATGTTAGATTCCTCTTTCTTTCTTTTTTTTTAAGTTTTCCATATGTTTCTTTAGATCGGAGGTATTTTTTTCAAAGTTACTGGCTAATTCTGATTTTTGTTTCACATAATCCTGTCTTATAGCTTTCCTCTCTATGGGTTCAATAGTTCAGAACATACTTGGTAATAAGCACTTGTGTGAAGCATGAGAGACTCATTGTTGAGTAAGTCGCTGAATGCATGTGAGCTGCATTTAGGTCCTTGCCCTCTTGTTGCCATCTAGCACAATACACTTTCTGCAGAAGACATCACATCTCTAAAAAAAAGTTTATTTGACATGTGTGTGGTTAACAAAACACTAGTGTAGAGATTCTTAGGTTTTGAAGGAAATATTAAATGTAACCAAATAATTTGGCTTGTTTCTAACGGGACTTAACATAACCTCAGAAAACATGCTGAATGATGGCGAACTCTCTTCCTTTTTACCTGCTGTCACTGTGCACAAAAAGGAAAGAAAACAAAAAAGAAAACTGAGAACAAAACATAGCCAAGGTTTGGGTTGACACTGTCATCTTTATGTTTCCAGAAAAGAAAATATTTCATTGTAATTTAAAATAACTGCCCCCATGAACTCCTGAGAGAAAAGACTATGATAGCAAAGAAATTCAGTGCAAAACTGGATCATTCTTCATACTGGTGAAAAGCAGCTTGCCTTTTGGAAAATCTAAGAAAAAGGTCAGCTGTACAGTTTTCTCTTCTCCCTTTGTGCCTTACTACAGTAAAATTTGTCTCTTTAGAATTGGAACACATTCCCAAATGGTACTACTCTGCCTCTACATAGATACTTTTTAATGCATTTTGAGTGCATTTGATTTTTAAACAATTTTCATGTAAAATAAATCTCTTTAAATATTCTTAAGAGTCACAACTTTTCAGTCTAGTCTTAGTTTTCTTTTCACACATGCAGATGATATTTATTGGATAATGTTGGGGGGTTTTTTTGGATTTTTATTCTAGATAAGTATCTATATCTTCAGCAACAATATACATTCGGTCTATGCAATGTATGGGCTGAAGTCATACTCAAAACATCTGAAAATGTGTCTTTTTCTGCATGAATGTGAGCTACCACATGTGAGACTGCATCAAGCCCAGTGATGCCCAAGCCAGACCACTCTGCTTTCGGTGAAACCAGGAAGAGACTATTTCATCTTACTATTAACTCTTATGATTACATCTACTGACTTCCTCTTGAAAGACATTTGAGAATGATGGTATCAAACTGGGTGCTTTTTTTCCTTGATCCCAGCAGAAAGCTGGGGCATTCCCAAGTTGTATTCTAAAGTAGCCAGCAGTTGTGTTCTGAGCCTGCGACAGCTCACGGTGTCCATTGAACACAGGGTAAAAATATACCGAAGCCTTATTTCAGATTCCTCACACATCCTGCTTCAAATGTCAAGCATGTGAACAATTGACAGTACTAGGAGGTCACTTAGAGGCCATGTTAAGGCAAAAATCTTATGCCATCCGAAGATTCTCTCATAATTCGAACAAGGTTCTCGTTCTAAATGTTAGCAAAAGGCACATTTCATCTGTCTGCCTGGAAAAGGCATCATTTCCTTGGGTGGCCCAGTAACGGGATTTGGAAATATGTGAAGCCAATTACTGACTGCTATTTTTACTGAGGGGGTCACCGTGGCATTTAGTGGGAGGGGGCCAGGGATATGGGATATTCCACAATGCACAGGATGGCTGGATCTGTGCAACGCTGGAGTCTCCTGATCTGATAGCCGGTAGTGTGGCTTTTGCAAGAATAATTAGAGTGTAAGTACCCACAACTGCCTCGCCCATGCCACCCAGTTTAGGGTAAAAGGCAAATTAAGAATAAGACAACAGGATGAGTGAGGCAATGAAAACAAAGACCACATACAGAAGAGATGAAAGGGACTAAGTGCGTCCCCACCTCTTTATACTTTTCCAAGAGCTCTGAAAAACTCGGGCAAAGTTAAGCTTATGACAAGGCCAGATTCAATGCCAATTAAAACTTTATGAATATTCAAAAAAGTATGTGAAATTATCATTCCCTGTCAGTGTGAGGGAGGGCTGGGGTCTGTTGCCAACACTTAAACTAAGCATAAGCATACCCTTGCAGGTTCAATCCATAGAGGAGAGATGACTCAGCTGGTATCAATTAAGGTGGCTTTTTCTAGGTAAATGATCTGGTTTGGCCACCTACAGCTCCCACTGTCCAGATAACCTTTATCTAGAGCAGTGTTGACTCAACAGTAGCAAAAGAAGGAGTTGCCCTAACATACAAAGATATCTCCTGCTCCGATGCCTTTCCACGTGTGATAATTGCCTTGTTGATTTTCTATTATTACTGAGAGGACAGCTCCAACATAGAGAATGTGTTTTCCTTTTTTTTTTTTTTTTTTTTTTTTGGTACTTAAATAGAAAATATCACAGGCTTCTAAATTCTGCTTTAACGTTGCTGGCACCATTAGCCCTCCACTCACAGAATACTTATTAGGGAAACTTTTGCCTCTTAACCAACTTCTCAGTAAGAAAGCTTAATCAGTCCAAAAGAGCAAAAATATACACACATATACATATTTTTTTCTTTTGGCCTGTTTTCTTATTGAGAAGTTTATATATAATATATATAAATATGTATATCTATTCACACACTTTACAGGGATTCTTTCATCCTGATAAACAAGCTTAAGACTCAAAACTCATGCCTAGCTCGTATTGTAACATGAGGAGGATACTGATGGCATAAGGAAGCAACTACAAAACTCTAGGGTCACCTTTCTGCACAAGGTTCACCAGAGTGAAGGATCATTAAACATTTTTAAAGTGCAGAAATGAGCTGTGTGGGGTTTTGTGGGGTTTGTTTGTTTGCCTGTTTGTTTTGAGACATGGTCTCTCTCCATCACTCAAGCTGGAGTGATCACAGCTCACTGTGGCCTCAAACTCCAGGGCTCAAGGGATCCTCCCACCTCAGCCTCCCAAGTAGTTGGGACACCACAGGTGTACACTACCACACCTGGCTAATTTTTTAGTTTTTGTAGAGATAGCATCTTCCTGTGTTGCCCAGGCTGGTCTCAAACTTCCGGACTCAAGCAATCCTGCTGCCTCGTCCTCCTAAAGTGCTGGAATTACAGGTATCAGCCACCATGCCCACCTAATAAGTTGTGTTTTGGGGGATTCCTAGAGTATTTCCATGGACTAGAAAAGTCCTTCATGTCTTTCTTAACTTCCTACTAAACAAAAGAATCACTCACTAAAGCCTGCTAATCCACTAAAACACTCTGGGAAAAGCACATGGAAGGAAAAGGCCTTTTCCTTGAACCCCACCACCCATGGGAGGTTAACACTGTGCCAGACTCCAATTCATCAAAAGGTCCAAGCCATTAACAAACAAACGCAGGGCCTTCTCTTTTTATGCCGCAGGGCTCAGGCCCTCAAACAACAGCACCATTTTCAAATCCATACTTCAAATCAGCATGAAAAGGGAAACAGGATTTCTTTAAATGGCCCTGTGCTCCCAAACCTAGGAGTCCTTCCTAGGCATGAATGTGGTCTCTTTGCTCAGAGGAGTGTAGATCACATACTGGGAAAAACCCAGAACCTGGATTCTTCTGAAAGGGAAAGAAAAAAGGGGAAGGGGGTACAGGCAGCACCCAGCAGGGGCATTGGAAAAGGCCCCTAGGACATGCTTATTGAAAGGCTGAAGAAAGGGGAAGGGAAAAGGCCAGCCCCCAAATCCATACTGGGAAATTGTGGCTGCTCTTGATGGGGCATTGTTCACAAACTGCTTCAGGGAAAGTGGCCTGTGGACAGTGATTGATTACCCATCACAGTGAACTTGTTCAAACATGGTTCAACTTGGGCACACACCAGGGGCAGAATCAGAAACCAAGGACACGGGTCTCATTCATTCATTTCTTCCCCACATCATCACTGAGCACCTACCATGCATGAGGCCCCATGCTAGAAGAACGAAGGCTTGGCACAAACAGTCCCTGCCCTCTGGGCAATGATTCTCCAGTAGGAAAGGGAAGTGTGCCCAGATGTCCATGATGGAAAGCAGAATTTTAATGACCATAAAGTACTTTTAGTAAAGTACTTTGAGAGTTCAGAGGCCATGAGAAAGCAAGACTGTTTCATTAACTACATCAAATATCATATCATCTCTTCTTTTACAGCTAAATATTTCTCATAATAAGATGCCAGTTCAAGTTGCACACACACATATAACCCCTGGAGCATTATTTTAATTCTTTTAGGAGTAAGGATTTTGTTTGCTTGTTTTTTAAATTTAGGCTTTATTTTGCTTTTAATGCTGAAAAGTAAAACTGCATTATTTATGGTAAACCTAACATTGTGATTAGTAGACCAGATTTTATGTTAGAAAATAAACAATTAAATCTCAGCTCCTTTGCTAATTAGCTGTGGGATCTTAGGCAAGTTACTTAGCTCCTCTGAATATTAATTTTCTCCTATAAAAAGAACTATAGGTGATACTGATTTTATCTGACTCAGGGACATTGGGAGGATCAAGTGGGATATTTAGGAGAGCACCTCATAAATGTAAAGTGCTGTGAAATGTTGGTTACTGTTTTTATAGCACAGTCAACTTGCAGACATGGAGTTGCAGAGGTGGCGCATGGCACAGAGTTATGTATACACTTGGTGGCATATGTTGAGAGATTGAAGATTCCAAAGGACGTTGAAGGTTATGATCTTTTAAGAGATCCTGACTTGATGATTCTCTGATAATCTAGCAATTATCAAGCAAATCCTGATCTGCCAACTTTTTACTTGAAGGTTCCCAAGTAGAATTATTTTGTCTTCTACGTGATCTTGAGAAGGATCTTGGAGACAAGTCTGTGTTCCAACTTGGCTCTGCCACATACCAGTCAACCTATAAGCTTGGGTAGGTTTTGTCTGTTTGTTTGTTTTTCATTCCACTGCATTGGGATCTTTTACAACAACGACAATACCTACTTCTCACAGTTGTTATAAAAGTTAAATTGCTGCCAGCCTATAGACAGGTGTAATAATAGGTCACTTGACTCTGGGGTAAAGTTTGGCTGTTGGAACCTGAGCAAGCCAGGCAAGAGGAACTCCTCACCCCAGGCTTGGAGGGGCTGGAGATGGAGCTTCACATGTCTGTTTTCCTTCCTGAAGACGGCTCCTGGCCATAGAATACAAGTAAAGTGCTTTGCTGGCAAGGCCACATCCCCATGTGTGCCTGGCTACCCTGTCCCTGCAGTCCCAACCCCAGCCAGGCAGGAAGAGTTCAGAAGGCACCTGGATAAGATGAGAAACTCAGCCTTCTTATCAGTAGGTGCTATAGGCTTAGCTGGAGGCACTGGATATGAGACTGACACAGATTGTGACACCCTCTTTATACCCACTCTCCACTTGAACTATCAAAAAAAAAAGTCCAATCTTCTTTTCATTATTACATTTTCCTTAGTACACTACGTTTTCTTAATCTTAACACTTATTCTTATTTTCATTCTTCCTTATTTTTTTCTTTTCTTTCTCTCCTTTTATTCCCCAAATATCCCATGTGATATTTAATTTAAAGAATGCTACTTTTTCTAAAAAATAGAGATGGAGTCTCACTATGTTTCCCAGAAGGCTCTTGAACTCCTGGACTCAAGCAATCCTCCCACCTCAGCCTCCCAAACTGCTGGGATTATAGGCATGAGCCACCACACCTGGCCAAAAACAAAAAACTTCTGAATAATGCATGAAGTGTCAGTTAGCTGTGAAAAAAAGGAAGTCATAATATAATCAATGATCTGGTCATTTCAACCTCTAGAGAAAATGGAGAGATGGTGTCTCAATAATAGCAACATTTCCTAACTTGGGGCACTGGGGAAATAAAGATGAATAATCTAATACCTCTGTCCCTAAAATCTGGTCACCTCCAGAGGCAGAAAGGTTTACATGTGGAAAGCCTAACAGATTTTGAATTTTTTACTGCTTGGGGGTAGTCAACATTTTATATAATGAAAGCATATCTTTCACATACCATCACATCGTATGTGTCAGGCATTTTTAATCTCAGAAAAGCATTTTCCATCAAGGCTGAAAGAAAGCCTTGATTAGACACGGCCTTGATTTATCTCCTCCACTAAGTGCCTCTGTAGGAAACATAGCACAGGGTAAAGTCATTAGAATATGAGTTAGGATGCCAAAATTCCCAGTTATTTCCAAAACCCTCAGTGTTCCTATCCCCCTTTGCAATACTGACATCAAAGGATTTCTGGTCTTCTCAAAGTGATAGCATTATTTAAATAGTGACATCAAGTTAATGTTTGGAAGATGCCTCAAGGACCTTAAACTCAGTTGTAAGTAGTAGTATGATCGCTATTTCCTCATCCGTCCTCTACTGTTTCCAAAGCAACAGAAGAAACCACTCACACAAACACACACAAAAATCCTCCGGACACCCCAGTTAACCAGTGTCTCCTTTCTTCCCAAACCGCCAATCAGCCAGTCATCAGGCAAACAGCTCAAGCACCAGGCAAGGAAAACATGTTATTTTTCTGGGCAAGCCTTAACTTCACTGCCTACAAAACACAGCCCCACGGGGCACATCCCACACATGGGGAGAGCAAGACTCCCATCTCGCATTTAAAACCAATAGTTACCAGTCAACACCCGCAGAAACTGAGGTCAGGATTCCCCAGCATGCACCCTGCAGTCCAGTCCAAAGTCACTTATTCTCCAGATTTCCTACACAGACCAGTCCTGACGTCCCAAGTCATTCCTACTAGTAATCCTACTAGACATCCCTCTCCTACTAGTAATACTCAAAGAAAGCTCCAACAAGAACAGCGTAAGAGAAAACATCCCCTCCCCACAGAGCCTCATTCCCCAGCTGCCCAACACCCAGCAGACTTCTCAGAGGGGGAGAATTTGCTTGGTATCGGCACTGGATGCCCTCTGAAACAGGAGAGTCAGTGGAGTAAGGTAAGAAAAGAAAGCGAAATCCAACAACAAAACCAGGCTTCACACAGTCCGTTAAAAAATGAGGCTGTCAGGAGCCAAATTCCACAGTGCACAAACGCCACTTAAAGGCACACCCTAAAACACTGGCTAGAAATCTTCAAAGAACAAGGGAGGCTCCCTGCCACAGGCCAGGGTCATGGACCCAAAGGTGACAATGAGACACTCCCAAGAACATCTGGCCAAATAAGCTGGGCCCTGGGCCCTTCCAGACACGGGACAGCAGCCTTTGTCTGCTCTCATCCACTGACCTCAGATCCCTGCCCGGGCTTGGCTGCTTCCAGCCTCATTCAGCTGAGCACAGTGCAGGGTCAGCGTTCTTAAGGCATCTGGGAAAGCCACTGTCTTCCTCATCTTCCCCATCTTCTGTCAGAAGACTCAGTCTTCCAGCAAAAGTCTCCTGAGGACCTACCAGGGCCAGGCATTGTATCAGATGTGGGGTAGAAAACACTGAATGAGAAAGATGAGGCCTCTGTTCTCACAGAGCTTACCTTACAAAGCAAAGAGACAAAAAGCAAAACAAGCAAAAACACAAGCACAGAAACCACGAAAGTGACCAAGGAAAGTAACAGCACATTTTGGAGAGTTCAGTGAAAGAGATAAAGAGGGTGATGTGATAAAGAGAGGAAGGTGCACAAGGAAGTTTTTTATTGTTTTTCTTGGAGATGGGATCTTGCTCTGTCAACCAGGCTGGAGTGCAGTGGTGCCTTCACAGCTCATTACACCCTTGATCTCCCAGGTTTAAGCAATCTTCTCACCTCAGCCTCTCCAGTAGCTGGGACCATAGGTGTGCACCACTGCGCCTGGCTAATTTTTTTATTTTTTGTAGAGATGGGGTCCCACTATGTTGCCCAGGCTGGTCTTGAACTCCTGGCCTCAAGAAAACCTCCCACGTCTGGCCTGGGGAAGTTTTTTGAAGGAGGAGGTAATGCTTACCTCTCTGGACAGGTGACATTTAGTCTGAGGCCTGACAAATGCATATGAGCCATCTGAAAAGTAAGCAGGGGAGGGTGGTCCAGGCAGAAAGGACAGCAAAAGTAAAGAGCTTGGCATGTCTGAGGGACTGAAAGAAGGCTGGCAAGGATGCAGCATGGCCCACAAGGGAGAGAGAAGCCCCAGGTTAAAGAAAAAAGCAGGCAAGTCTTAAATCAACCAGAACTAGGATTGATTCTCAGAGCACAGAAAAGCACTGAGGAATTCCAGGCTGCAGAGAGAGACCTTGGGTCGTTGAAGTACCTGTTCCTCCGTCCCCAAGTGAAACGTGAGGGTCCTAGTAATTCACTTTGGGGATCCTGGGAGGGCTAAAGGCATCTCAGGACCAAGACAGAGACTGACACAGAGCAGATGCTCACCTTGTCATAAAATAAACCACACAGCCTATCCAATGCATAAATAAATATTTAGACTTCCCTGCAAAGTAAGAATGTTGTCCTAGGGGTGAGGAGCAGAAAGAACACAGCCCTGTGACATAGCTACCACCAGCCAGCTCTGTAGTTGCACCTTGAGGTCAAATCACTTGTGTAACCTTGGGGAGGAACTTAATTTATCCACGCATATTTCCTCATCTATAAATAGAGATAATACCGACATCATAGGCTTTTTTGAGGATTAGATGAGCATATACGCACATACACATATACATATAGTGCAGAGAATAATTTCTAGTATATAGTAAATATACAGTATACATTAGCTATAATTACAATAATAAAATTTTTCTCCTAACAGAAGACACTTATTCACCTTGAAAACAAGATGTGAAAGCCTTTCCCTTTTTTCTTTTTTTTTTAAGACGGAGTCTCGCTCTGTCGCCCAGGCTGGAGTGCAGTGGCCGGATCTCAGCTCACTGCAAGCTCCGCCTCCCGGGTTTACGCCATTCTCCTGCCTCAGCCTCCGGGCAGCTGGGACTACAGGCGCCCGCAATAGCGCCCAGCTAGTTTTTTTGTGTTTTTTTTAGTAGAGACGGGGTTTCACCGTGTTAGCCAGGATGGTCTCGATCTCCTGACCTCATAATCCGCCCGTCTCGGCCTCCCAAAGTGCTGGGATTACAGGCTTGAGCCACTGCGCCCTGCTGTGAAAGCCTTTTCAATTCCATATAACCAAACCTAGGACAATCTCAATTACTATGTTTTCTTTGTTTTTTTTTTTTTTTTTTTTTTTTTTTTTGCTTTGACTATAAGACGGTGTATTTTGGGTTTAGTGGCTAGAGATTGTTTTTGTTGGGATGGAAAGCATGTCAAATAAAATTTTTCTCTCTCCATATGTTAGATTTGTTTTGGTTTTGGTTTGCTTTACAGAACTGAGTAAAATTATTTTAAATGTAAAGAATTGGTTTATCCATTGAAGGTTGGTCAAAAACTTTAATAATTGACAAATTGTGTTTTATCTTATTGTGATTTTATATGTAAGAAATGCCAAACATTAACAGATTTATAGTGTTTACAGCGGGACAATGAGATAAAGCATTTTTTGTATCTATATATTTTATATTTTTTCTATTATGAACATTGATTGACTCTGTTCAAGATAAATTAAAAACTCAGTGTAAGATAAAACAAGTATATCTGGAAGTGTGTGATGACGGCAAGGATACCAGGAGAGTCTGTAGGGCCTGCCTCACTCTTTGCAGTTGATCATTTGTTTTATCTTGGACAAATGTCTAAGCTTCTTTGAATTTTAATTTTATTATTTATAAAATGGACAAAACAATTCCTTTTCACACAGCATTGTGATAAAGATTAAATGCAGCATGTAGTGAATGCCCAATAGGTCCCAGCTCTGTAGTACTGTGTAGTGTTTTAGAGTATATGGGTTCACACAAAAGACCCCAAATAGCCAAATTATACTGAGCTATAGTAACTAAAAGAGCATGGTTTTGGCATAAAAGCAGACACAGAGACCAAGGGAACAGAAGAGAGAACCCAGAAATGAATCCATACATGTACAGTGAACTCATTTTCAATAAAGAGGCCAAGAAGACACACCGGAGGAAAAACAGTGTCTTCAATAAAGGGCGCTGGGAACATTGGAAATCCATACACAGAAGAATGAAACTAGACCCCCATCTCTCATCATATGCAAAAACCAAATCCAAAATGGATTAAAGATTTAAATCTAAGACCTCAAACTATGAAACTACTACAAGAAAACATTGGAAAAACTCTCCAGGACATTGATCTGGACAAAGATTTGAGTAATACCCTCAAGCACAGGCAACCAAAGCAAAAATGGACCAATGGGATTATATCAAGTTTAAAAGCTTCTGCACAGCAAAGGAAACAATCAACAAAGTGAAAAGACAATCCAAGGATAGGAGAAAATATCTGCAAACTACCCATCTGACGAGGACTTAATAACCAGAATATAGAAGACACTCAAACAACTCTAGAAAAAAATCTAATAATCCAATAAAAAATTGGGCAAAAAATTTGAAGAGACATTCTCAAAAGAAGACATACAAATAGCAAACCAGCATATGAAAGGGTGTGCAACATCATTTATCATCAGAGAAATGCAACTCGAAACTACAATGAGATATTATCTTGCCCCAGTTAAAATGGCTTTTATCCAAAAGTCAGGCAATAACAAATGCTGGCGAGGATGTGGAGTAAAGGGAACCCTCATACACTGTTGGTGGGAATGTAAATTAGTACAATCACTGTGGATAACCATTTAGAGGTTTCTCAAAAAGCTAAAAAATAGAGCTACCATATGATCCAGCAATCCCACTGCTGGGTATGTACCCAGATGGAAAGAAATCAATATATTGAAGAGATGTCCGCATTCTCATGTTTGTTGTAGCACTGTTCACAATTAGCCAAGATTTGGAAGAAACCTAAGTGTCCATCAACAGATGAATGGAGAAAGAAAACATTGTGTTTATACACAATGAAGTACTACTCAGCCATAAAAAAAATGAGATTCAGTCATTTGCAACCATATGGATGAAACTGGAGATCACTATGTTAAGTAAAATAAGTCAGGCATGGAAAGACAAACATTGCATGTTCTCTCTTCTTCATGGAATCTAAAAATCAAAACAAGTAAACCCATGGAGATAGAGGGTAGAAGGATGGTTACCAGAGGCTGGGAAAGGTAGTGGGGAAGTCAGGGGGAGATAGGGATGGGTAATGGGTACAAAAAAATAGAATGAATGTATGAATAAAGCCTAATATTTGGTAGCACAACAAGGTAGCTATAGTCAATAATAATTTAATTGTACATTTTAAAATTACTGAAAGAGTATTGGATTATTTGTAACACAAAAGATAAATGCTGAGGAGCTGGATAACCCATCTTCAATGGTGTGATGATTACTACACATTGCGTGCCTATATCAAAATATCTCATGTACCCCATAAGTATATATACCTACTGTGTACTCACAAAAATTTTGTATTTAATAAATAAATAAACATGATCACATTGGAAAAAAAGAGTATGTGGGTTCGAATCTTGGTTATTTCAATAATTAGCTGTCTGACTTTGGATAAGTCACTTAACCTCTCTGTGTCTCCATTTCCTTGCATCTTATAATAATGGTGCTTACCTCCTAAGGATTATTAGTATGTGAGGATTAAAAGAGTTAACATCTGTAAACAATTGAGAACAGTGTCTGGCACATGGTAAGTGCTATGTAACTGCCAGCTCTTATTACATTATGAAATCTGAATCTAAAACTTCAGAAAAGCATATGGTTCTATAATCATGTAAATATGGTTTATTTTCTGGTGACAAAAATAACAAGCAAGAATAGCATGGCATTTTAGTATCAATCATTGGCAGAGACATTAATTTTTATTCATGTATGAACTTATGTTTATGTGGCAAAAAAAAATCAAGGTCCTAATTTTTTAAATTTGTTTCCATACATTTAAACACAAGCTATAATTTCAGGACTACCCAGCAAACTCTTAATTGCCTGAGCTAATTTCTCCAATGAGTATTTTCTTTGCCATCACTCTGTCTCTGCATTGTTCCTCAGGGCACAACAGGATTCAGTAAATCCATAGGCGTATTTGTTAGATTATGCGATCACACAGCATGGCAGGTACACAGATGGTCCACTTTCTTATCTTTTTAATTTTCATTTATTTATTATTTAGAGACAGGGTCTCGCCTGTTGCCCAGGCTGGAGTGCAGTGGTACAATCACGGCTCATTGCAGCCTCGAAACCCGTGGCTCAAGCGATCCTCCCACCTCAGCTTCCTGAGTAGTTGGGACTACAGGCACACGCCAGCACGCCTGGCCCTACTTATTTATCAAGTGTAATTGTTGTCAGCTGCCTATCTTTCCTGGAACCATGCTAGGTGTTGAGGAGACCCAAATGAAGGAAATATGTAGTCTCTAGGAGATCACATAGTAGTTGAGAGCATAGGATTTTGAATTTGAGCTCCATCCCATTTGTCTGCTCTTTACATTAAGACGTACAGGATCTTGGACATGCTACTGAATATCTCTGAATTTCAATTCTCTAGTCCGCAAAATAGGAAGAAGAAGAATGACAACTACCTCAGAGGTCCGTTGTGAAGATGGAAGGAGAAGCTAGCTATACAGCATTTAGCACATGGTAAAGTCTCAATAAATGTTAGCTCTTGATATGTGGCCTTCAAGGCAGGCAGACACAAGCTGATAGCTACACATCTCCACGAAAGTGAGATCCAGTCTCAAGGGAGACAATGGGAGCACAGAAGAGGGAGTTCAACTGTCCTGCAGGAGTCAGGATTTAACAAAGGAGACCTGGAAATGCTATTATTCTTAGCACCTCCTGTCCCCACCCTGGTGCCTGCTCAACCCATTGCCCATGATCCTTGGTTGAGCAGATCTCTCTCTGTCTCAGACAGGTAAGACCCTATGTTCCATGTCCCAGACCCAATCATCTAAGCTTGCCCTCATCCTCATGGATGGGGACAGTCAAGGTTATCTTACTGAACCACACCCCTGATGCTTTAGTCTATGTGACAACATCCCAAAGAGCTTGCCATCCAGGTGCAGCCAGCAGACCACAGTGACCATGAACTTTCCCTGTGAGAGACTGGGCATTATCTTTAATGTGCTTGGCACTATTGGCAGACAAGACCTGGTCCTGGCCCTTAGAAGGAGCCTGTGACAGGTAAACTGCATCCCAGAAATGAGCTCACCATGTCCTATCCATGGCTTGTTCTGCCACAGTCGTTCACAGGCTCATTTCTATTCCACTGGTAAGCACTCCTCCTCAGAAACTCATGACTTCCGTTCAGGAGGCTGGGCACCAACTCACACTGTCCCCATGCACTGTGTTCTGGATCTGCTCTTGGTCACGACTTCTGAAGTTCTGACCATTGTCTTAAGCTGTTCCTTACAGTAGCTTTAATGACCTCCTAAGGCCACTTGCCTATCATCATTTTCTCTTATTGTTGATTGCTCCTCATAGAGAACTGTAACCCATCTCCCTGTAACTAGAGTTATCATGACCATTCCCATCCTAGGGGCCATCCTGAAGAAGTTCCTTCTGCAGTTTATCTTGGGATAGTCTCCCATCAATTCCATCTCTTTCCAGGGATGCTGTCCTGGCCCACTTGATATAGACATGAGGAAGATGATGGCTCTTCTGTTATCCATCCTACGGAACATTTACATTTGCATGGTAGCTTCACAACAATGTGGGAAATTCTGACATACCTCCTATCACCCCACAACAGCAACTTCTCTTTCTGCCTGCAGAATTAAAATAAAGAACTGCAAACATCACCACGAGAAGCAACCCATTTTCAAAAATCCTGGGCAGGGTCTTGTGAGCAGGTGCTAGGTCTGCAATATGTATTGCCAGAGTTGTGCCCTAGAATGCACAGCCAACAGTAGATAGGACGTATTGGAATAAAACCTGTGAAGTATTACATATTTTCCTTTCTCTGCATGCAAAACTATAGAAAAAAACAGGGATGGACTAATGGGACGTGTTTGTGATGCCTTGTCCTGTAGTTCCAGGAAGTGGGGTAATTCTGCATAATGCCATGGCCAGTCCTAATGACCCTCCCTCCCTGAGAGGATGGCAAGTCTTTCTGCAGGCAATTCTTCCTCTGCCCTTCCAGATCCATTCTCTTCTCTTCTCTTCCCTCTGTGCCCTAGGAGGCTGCCCCCTACCGATTGCCCCTCCTCCACTACCAGATTCCTTCAACTGGAGGGCTAAAGTGTGGAAGGCCCTACACTGCCTGCTGGGCACTGGGTAGTAGTGGCTGTGTCTCTCCATGCTTGACAGGCAGCCCCCCTCCGACAGCTACGGCCCTCCCCCATGGGGTCTTCCCTTGGCCCCCTGTCCCTCCAGGCTCAGGGGTTGGAAAAGCCCCCTGCTATGGCTATGACTAGTCCCCAGTTGGCCTGTACACATTACATTTTCTTTGATTACCCCTTCAAGTGTGCCATCTGTTTCTATGGGGACCCTAACTCATAGTGGTCTATGACTGAGGAATATGTAATCATGTTCTGATGTCCAGAACCATATGAGCACTACATCTTCTGGATCATAGCCCAGATTTGCAAAGCCTTGACCTTGGGGCTCAGAGAGATTCAGGTTCCACAGAGGAGTCAACAGACTGGAGAGATGTCATCTAAGCACCTTCCAGTATCTCTCAGAATTCGGACTCACTTGAACCAAGAAAAGTCAGACCATTCAGGGCATATTTGGGATGAGGCAGAAGGACTTGTTTGGAAATGCTTCCTGATTGGTAATATTGGTCTTGTGATATGAAAAGCTTAGGCAGAAAGAAGAAAGAGAAGGCAACTCAGATTTATTGCTGTTGACTTAGTCCTCACCACAACCCTACTGGAAAAGTATTTTATTATTGCCAATTTACAGAGGAGAAAATTTGAGGTAAACAATAGCAAGAGAGAGTCAGGAAACAAACACATATCTGCCAGTGGCAACACCTATAGGCTTTCTACCACCCCAAACACTTTTCTTTCAAGAGTGATTGAAGCTTTCCCAATGGGTGAAAATTCCCTTGCATCAGATGAGAGATAGGACATTTTCTTGGAGAACATTATCATTCTCGATTTTTATGAAGTATCAACTAAGCTAAACATTTTGGAACTTTTTTTTTTTTTTTTTTTTTACTCCAGTCATATGTTAGGATGACAGTGATTGGGTAAAAACTGGATGGAATTTACTAGAAAGACCGCAAGAGAAACATAAGTGCTTACTTATGTTAATAACACTTTTTCTAAATGAAGGTGTTATTATGCCCTTCAGGTCTGTTTTTATTTCATTTCTTCAATTTACCTGAGTCTGGCTTCTCAGTTGTCCTTATTTTGACTGTTTCTGCCCCAGTGAGGTGCTACAGAGCCTGTGAAATCACTACTTTTGCAGCTGTGTTTGCTTCATTGCAGAGAGGCAAGAGAAATAGTCTCTCTGCTTCCCCTTTAAAACCTGACAGTCACACCTTCTATACTTCAAAGCCACACTGTATGACGTTAGCAGGCTGACATAAATGGACACTCATGCGAAAGATTATTCATTCAGTGGCTTTTTCCATATGGGGGAAAAAAAATAGCCGTTAGTTAAGCTTTGTAGAGTTTAACAGTTTACAAAGCTGTTTTCCAAACCTTAATTTAATTTTATTCTTAGAATGATCTATGTGATGGTTGTATTTTTTTCCCTCATTTTGCAGATGACGAATCTGAGATTTAGAGAGGGAAAGTAATATGACTGAGGTCACACCATCAGTAAAAGCAGAGCTAAGACTTGAATTCAGGCCCTCTACCCCCAAATCCTACACTATTCTGAGAACAGAATGGAACAACCCATTTTCTAGTACCCTGGGATGGTTTCTGCACTGCGGGGAATTAATCTAAGCACCTGTGAGTCCTGGAAATACATTTATGATATAAATACATGAATATTGCTCCAAAAGGCTCTAGGTCCTATGGGTTATTTCCAAAGAATAGGTCTCAGGCTGTCCCCTTGCCCTGGAGACTGGAGAAACTTTGTCGAACACCTTTCCACGGCCTAGCAGCAAACGGCTCAGCACTGCATCCCCAGTCCAAGCTCCTAGCACAACCCCTACACTTAAGTTTGAGGCAACCAAGAGGGAATAATTTGTGGAAATTCAAAATGTCTTCCTTACTCTCTACCTCTACAGTACCTACTAGAATCTCATGGTCCCTAGAGCTCACCTGAAGCTGCAGGAGTCCTGATATCCCTCCCATTAGCATCCTATCCTCTGGACCTCTGATGTTGTATATAAAGAAGCACTCTCCAATTTTCTTTTCTCCTAAGCTAAGCCTTGGAGAGAATGAGAGTACCCCTACCAATAGTTTCTACTCTAAGTGTCCAGGTTGTCTGAATGCAGTTACCAGTCCCATAGCATACCAATTATATAATCATATGTGCCTCTCTTTCCAGAATACATAGAACCTATCTCATAGGGTTGTTGTGACACTAACAACTACATATGTTAAGTGTTTTGCATAATATCCAGTACACAGTAAACATTTTATAATAGTTATTATCACAAGGCATGAACTGCATAGAACCCAGAACTGCATAACTGCATTACTCAGGAGCCCTCAAGGTAGTATTTTCAAAAAGTTTAACAGTTTTTTAAAAAATAATAATAATAATAACTTGAAACAGTTGCAGCATGAACAATTGTATTGTGAACAAGTTAGACAATCCTGATGAAAAGGGCAAATTTCTAGAAAGACACAAACTACCAAAAATAACTCAAGAAAAAATAGAAAATCTGAATAAACCTGCAAGAAGCAAAGAGATTGCATTAGTAACACACACACACACACAGACACACACAACTTTCTACAAAGGAGAAATCAGGCCCAGATGGCTTCACTGCTAAATTCTACCAAACACTTAAAGAAGAATCAACACTAATAGTTCACAAACTCTTCCAAAGAATAAAAAGGAGGAACAATTTCCAACTTATTCTATAAGGCCATTATAGCCTGATATCAAGGCAATCAACAAGACAAGGATATCACAAGAAAAGAAAATACACAGCAATATTTCTTATGAAGTTAGACAAGAGAATCTCCGGCAAAATAAATGTTGGGATTTGCAACCCAAATCCAGCAACATATAAAAAGAATTATATACCATGACCATGTGGGATTCATCCCAGAAATACAATGTTGGTTTAGTATCTGAAAACCAATCAACATAATAATCAAACTCAATAGAGTAAAACATAAAAACCACATCATCATCTCCATAGACACAGAAAAAGCATTGACAAATCCAACAACATTTCCTGGTAAAATACTTCAAAAACTTGGAACAGAAGGGAATTTCCTCCGTCTGATGAAAGCTGCCTACAAAAAAAAAAAAAAAAACAAAACACTACACACAACAAAAATCCTATAGCTGATATCACATGTGTGTAACACTGAATGTTTTACACTCAGGCTCAGGAACAAGAGAAAGTTATCAGTTCTCACTATTTCTGTTTCACTGAAGGTTTTAGCCATGGCAATTAGGCAAGAAAATGAAATAAAAGGTATCCAGATTGGAAATGACCTAGTAAAACTAACTCTGTTCACAGATGACATATTCTTGTATATGGAAGAAACTAAGGAATTATCCAACTAAAAAAAGAAACTATTAAGACCAATAAATGTGTTCAGTAGCCTTGTAGGATACAAGGTAATATACAAAACTCAATTGTGTTTCTACACACCAGCAATAAGCCATCAGAAAATGAAATTAAGAAAACAATTTTATTTACAGTAAGCATCAGAATATAAAATTATTGGGACCAAATTTAACAAAAAAGCACATGACTTGTACACTGAAAACCACAAAATATCATTAAAAAGCTAAAGTGTACCTAAATATATGGAAAAACATTCATTTTTTTCATAAAAAAATGAAGAATTAGTACCGTTAGATGACAATATTCTGCAAGTTGATCTACACATTCAGCACAACCTTAAACAAAATCCCAGCTTTCTTCTTCGCAGAAACTGGCAAACTGATCCTAAAATCGATATCGAAATTCAATGGCCCATAATAGCTAAAACAATCTTGAAAAGGAACAAAGTTGGAAGATTCACACATTCTGATTTCAAAATTCATTACAGAGCAACAGTAATCAAGACAGTGCGGTACTGGCATAAGGATAGACATATAGACCAATAAAATAGAACTAAGAGTCCATAAATAACCCTTACATTTATCATCAATTGATTTTCAAGAAGGATGCCAAGATCACCCAATGAAAGAAAAAAGCAATCTTTTCAACAAATGATGGTGGGACAACTGGGCACCCATATGTGAAAGAATAAAAGTGGATCCCTAATTCAAAATATACACAAAAATTACCTTAACATGAAACATAGAACAAAATATAAGAGGTAAAACTGAAAACTCTTAGAAGAAATCATAGACATAAATCTTTACCTTGGATTTGGCAAAAAAAAAAAAAAAAAAAAGAAAAAAAATCCTTAGATAAGAAACTGAAAGTACCAGCACCAAAAGAAAAAATAGGTCAATTGGACTTCATCAAAATTAATTTTTTGTGTGCTTCAAAAGACACCAGGAAGAAAGTGAAAAGAAAACCCACAGAATGGAATAAAATATTTGCAATTCATGTATCTGGTAGGGTCTAGTATCCAGAACATATACTAAAA
This sequence comes from Piliocolobus tephrosceles, assembly GCF_002776525.5. Taxonomy (NCBI): domain Eukaryota; kingdom Metazoa; phylum Chordata; class Mammalia; order Primates; family Cercopithecidae; genus Piliocolobus; species Piliocolobus tephrosceles. The sequence continues at coordinate 52,488,009 of NC_045441.1, forward strand.
ACACTATTGCAACTAAATAATAAAAAAGCAAATAACCTAATTAAAAATGGAGCAAATGATTTGAATAGATACTTCTATACAGAAAATATACAAATGGTAAATAAGTACATAAAAATATCATCAACATCAGTAGTCACTAGGGAAAGGCAAATGAAAAGCACAGTGAAGTAGCACTTCATACCCACTAGAATGGTCAAAATCAAAATGACACCTGAAAAGTGTTGGTGATGATTCAGAAAAATTAGAGTCCTCATATATTGCTGGTGGGTTTGTAAAATGGGGCAGACACTTGAGAAAACAGTTTTGCTGTTCTTCAAAATGTTAAGGCAAAGACTTACCAAATGACCCAACCATTCCACTCCTGGGTGTACACCCAAAAGAAATGAAAACATATGTTCACATAAAAACTTGCAAACTTGTACATCAATGTTCGTGGCAGCATTATTTGTAATAGCCGAAAGTAGAAATAACCCAAATGTCCAACAACTGATGAATGGATAAACAAAATGTGATATAACCATACATTCAATGTTATTCAACTATGAAAAGGAATGAAGTACTGATATATGCCACAACATGGATGAACCTTGAAAAAATTATGCCAAGTGAAAGAACATAAACACAAAATGTCATGTATTGGATGATTCCATTTATAAGAAATGATCGGAATAGGCAAACCCAAATAGACTGAAAGTAGATTAATGGTTACCAGGGGCTATGGGGAGAAAATAATGGGGAGTGACTGCTAATTGATACAAGGTTTCTTTTTGGGGTGATGAAAATGTTCTAAAATGAGATAATGGTGATAGTTACACAATTCTGTGATCATATAGTACTAAAATACACTGAATTGTATACTTTAAAAGGTCATATTTTATGGTATGTGAATTATATCTCAATAAAGCTGTCATATAAATTTATATTCATATATATGTACAAAACTACAAGTGGGCTGTCTACATTGTACTCCAGTTTTCCTGTTTGAAAAATGACAATGGATTTACATATCTTCTGAAACAAAATCAGAACACATTGTGACATGAGAATTTTCTGCTTTTAATTTATTTAAATGAAAAAGTCTACATACTCAATCACATTCAGGAAATCATTTTACTAATCATCTGTTGGGAAAGTGTTACAATGACATGAAATTAGAGTTGTCACAGAAAATCCTAGAGGTACGGTTTCATGTAAGTCAGCCATTAGCTCACATCAAATATACATATTTCATTACTCAAGAAACACACCCTAATATATAGACTCCACTCATGATGAATTAATGGAAAATTATGACTACCAACAGGCTTTTATGCAGGAAAATAAATACCACCTATTGTCTACTCTAAACTCAGAGTCTGAACATCTAACCTACATAAATGCTAGAAAAGATACCCATCAAAGACTGCAGGAAACAGATCTTGTCTTGCTCATGGATGTCTAATATAATAGGCACTCCATAAACATTTGTTGAACAAATATGTGAATTCTCTCACCAAATCCTAGGTCTTCCTTCTTGTCTCTGTCTTTCCTTTATACACCTTATCTGGGGATTATATCTCTTTTTTTTTTTTTTTTTCAGAGGCAGGGTCTTGCTCTGTTGTCCAGGTTGGAGTGTAGTGGTGCCATCATAGCTCACAGATCATTGCAGCCTTGAACCCCTGGACTCCAATAATACTCCTGCCTCAGCCTCCCGAGTAGCCGGGACTGTGGGTGGGCACCACCAAACCTGGTAAGTTTTTGTGGGGATTTCGTTTTGTTGTTTTGTTTGTGTGGTCAGTAGAGATGTGAGTCTCACTATGTTGCCCAGGCTGGTTTCAAACTCCTGGGCGCGAGCAATTCTCCTGCCTTCTGAGTAGCTAGGCCTACAGGCACAAGCCACTATGCCCCCCATAAGATCCACATCTCCTTTACACACTTTCTTCCACCCCTTCCAGGCTTTCTTCTCCTTTTCCAGTTACTTTTCTCCCCTCTCACTTCATTCTTTCTCCCCTCTCTTTCCCCCACAACTCCCCCACATCTCACTAATGAATAGCTGACCTTTACAAAGAATTTACTGGCCTTCCTTTAATCCTCACAGTAACCCTACTGATGATGTTTTTTTTTAACCAGTCTGTCTTATTTATTGCCAATTCCTATGCTCTTTAGAAGTCATCTTAGCTATCACCATCTTCACGACGGATATCCTACCTGAAGAACGAATTAGGAGACCCCCTTGTGACTTTCCATGCCCTTTTGCCCTTACCCTCCTGAAAGCCATTGGAAGGCAAAACATACTAACATCAGAGTTAAAACTTCAGGCTCTGGAGTCAGATTGCTGGGCTTCAATTCTAGTTCTGCCACTTGCCAGCTATGTAATCAGGGATCTATGCTTCGTCTCTTTCTGTCTCAGTTTCCTTTCTGTCTCAGTTTCCTCATCTGTAAATTAGGGGAAATAACAGCACTAGCATATATATCATTGGGTTATGATGAAGTTTAAATAAAATGACATGTGTAAAGCAATTAGATATGTCATGTATATATTTATAGGTAAGTATTTTCCTCTTTACCTCTCCCTTTTTCCCTTTTTTATTTCTGTCTCTTCTCTTCCTGTAAACTTTTATTTCCTTTTATAAACATAATGATATTAATATGATTCCATGACACTTGTAAAATATGTAATCCTTTTCAAAATTCTTCTTCCTCAAAGCAATTCTGGGAAGCTGGCAGGAGAAATGATTTTATAGAGCCATCGAATGTCTTTATACATCTCATTACAGTAGTGGAACAAGTTGTAATCAGCCGGTAGTGAAGTTGGTGTGAGTAACAGAAGACGCGATCGCAGGACAGGACCTGCAGCTGTAGGAAAATCCTTCGCCTCAAAGTCCTCTTTATGTCACTCGTTTACTTCTCTGAGCCTTGTTTTCCTCATCTATAAAATGGGGATAATGATGCCTACTTTTTAAGACTGTGGTGAGGATTAAACAAGATAATATACATGAAGCATGTGTTCAGCGCCAGAAACATACAAAACACTCAGTAAACATTAATTAACGACAGCAGGACCCCACAAGAGCAACATGACAGAGCCAGTCAAAGACGAGGCCAGCATAAACCCAAGTGGGAATCTCTGCCCCCCATCATGTCATCCTGCTTTCCCACCTGCACATAGCCTACTCATGTTTCCAACATACACATCAGCTAATCCATAAATGTGTATCCATGTCTGCTGTCTGCCTCAGGCTGAAGCAAAAAGGGAGAGAAGTAGGGAGAGAGGCTGGAGTGCAGAAGAGGGGATGTAACCCATGAGGCAACTCATGTTGACAAGATTTCAAACCTAAAATCACCCTATGGACCCTGTCTTTCCATGACCTAATGAAGAAACACCAGTGCTACATGACTCTAATCCGACAACGAGCCTCACTCTTCTAGGAGGTCTTTGCAAAAGGAAAATGTTCCTTTGCCTGATCCTTCTTTTCAGTGCTTTCCCACTCTTCCAACCCAGAAGAAAAGACCGTCAACCTGAAAATTCAAGTTCTGACTGATCAAACAGAAAAACTGGATCACTGGACAAAGGCTGAGACAGGTGGGTGTGCAGCGGTGGCTGAATAGAAGCTCTGAAGATGGACACACACACACACACACAAGAGCATGACCAACACAAACCACTCAGGCTGAATTTCTCTGGAAGACTCAAATAAAGCCCAGTTTCACTGGGGCATTAGTGGATGGTCACTGGATGGGTGTGGGGAGCAGAATGGAGGCTCCAACAGCTACACTCCATCTTGGCAGGGAGAGTAACAGGGTGTGGGTGTACTGTCATCAGATCTGCACGACATCGACCCAGCCCATTACATCAGCAAGAATCATATCACTCAGGGAGCAATACAGGCCAGACCCACCAGGGTCATCACACCCACAGCACAGCATGCAAAGCTTTGGCTTCTCGCCTTCATGGCTTGTGCAGGACTCCCTGTAGGACCTGCCATTTCCAAGGCCCACTGTGTCTCAACCACCACCTACGTATTGCATTTATGTCAATCCATTTAATTCCCATGACACCTCTTCCACGAATACTATCACATCCATATTTCACTGGTGACTAGATTGGGCTCAGAGAGGCAAAGTCATTGACCAAGATCGCACAATCAGTGTGTGATAAAAGTGGGGTTCAAACCCAGATCTGTCTGAAACCACAGCTCTTGTGATTTTTTTTCAACAAACTACACGGCATCTACAGTAACTGTGGGATCCTTCTCTTGACACAGCCCTTTCCTGCCTGCCTATATTTGCGATTATATAACTTCAACGTTTAATAATAGCCAAAGGCCTTTTAAAATTCAATAATGGTAAAAGGCCTTTTCTTAAATGTCCCTGTAAACTTAAATCCAACTTTACATAAGTGTGAATTGCTCTTTGACATGTTCAAAGCACACCCATGTCATGTACATTTGCAATCCACGAAGCTAGGCCCCAATTCTGCCCATCTGTTTTAGAAATTGTACCAAGTCACATGGGGAATCACAACAAAGTTATCAGATCCTAGTCAGTTTATATCCTCTCATCACCCCCCTCCCAATTCATTTATTCAACAAATACTTGTGTAGTGAGTACTATATGGTCAGGTATCTTGCTAGGCACTGGAAGATATAAAATAAGTAACACACAGTCTCAGACCTTTCCTCAAGATCTAAAACTAAGTCTGTTTCCAACTCTCAGTTTCTGCTCTAGGGTTCTGTCTTGGCTCCCTATTTCTGAGTCTCTGTTCTAGTCACCTGAGTAGGAACACAGCTTCCTCTTATGGGGGATAGGGTCCTGTCATGCCCACCAACTCCCCTTTCGAGGCCTAGAGTCCTGTTCAATGACAAGAAATCTGAGGCGACAGCTCCTGTTCACCCTGAGGTCTTAGTGTGCCTGCCTGTTGGTACACCCGCCTCCTCATGTTGGACTCCCATTGCAAATCTCTCAATAGGACTGTGACCAGCTACTGCCACCACAGGCTCCAGGTTAAACCTTTTCTCAATAGGGCTGGCCCAAGATTCTGTCCTGAGGCGGGGACAAACCCAGTTCCAAGCCTGCCTACCCCTAATCCTACCTTAGCAAGTAACCAGATCACATCCAGCTGACTCCTAGACAAGATGGGAGTGGTCTCTGTTTCTCTGTCTGAAAGCCAGTCTCCTACAAACATCAGCTTTTCTGCATATATCTAACATTCCCAAGCACATCAACATAAAATCCAATCCCTGGAATTGTCCACTGTCAGAAATGTATAATTCATTTTATTTGCTTCTTGTCTAGTACTTCTCAAAAAAAATGTTTTTAAGTGTTAAAATTATTTTGGCAGAAAGATAAAGACTGTTTTCAGGTCAGCCACTCTCCAGATCCACCAATGAGTAGCAACTGCCTGACCCATGCAGGACACGGGGGAGGAGCTCATCCCTCTGCTTATTTCAGCGACTTCCTTCTCAGTGTATACAAATTTAGGTCCTTACGATGACCAGGTCAGTCCAAAATCTAGCAAGGGTAAAATTCGTAATCGCAGGTGCTATGGTTTGAATGTCCCCTCCAAAATTCATGTTGAAATTTAATTGCCATTGTGGCAGTATTAAGAGGCAGGACCTTTCAGAGGTGATTAGGTCATGAGGGCTCCATCCCCATGAATGAATTAATGGCATTATCACAAGAGTGGGTTAGTTGTCGTGGGAGTGGACTCCTGATACGAGAATACATCCAGCCCCATTTTCTCTCTGTCTTGAGTGCTCTCACTCTCTCTCACCCTTCTTTGCCATGTGATGCCCTCTGCTAGATTATTAAGTAGCAGGAAGGACCCCAAAAGATACCAGCACCATGTTCTTGGGCTTCCTCAGCCTCCAGAACCGTGAGCCAACTAAATCTTTCTTTATAAATTATCCATCTGTAATATTCTGTTATAACAGCAGAAAATGGACTAAGACATAAGAGAAAGCTTTACTCAGCTTTACAGAATAAAAAGCTTTACTCTTGTTCTGGCTGTTGCCAAACAAGAAGGGGTTGTGCCCAGGCACAATTCTGTAAAGAGAGAGCAAGAATAAAATAGGCGAGGTCTGTCTATATGCAAAATGGCAGACACAACACTCATATTTAAGGAAGACCTGCTTACCTGCCCCAGTGAAAGGGACTTGATCTTTAAAGAGGATTTTTTATTTACCTAAGAATTTCACAAAGACTTTGGAACTGCAACACCATCCAGGGCTCCTTTCTGGAGAGAATTATTGTGCTACCAAAAAGGTCTTTAGAAGCAGCCTCTTGGCTGGAGGAGTAGTGGCCCCATTAGCAGGCAATCCTTCACAATGAAGCCCCCCACCCCAGCCAAAGACCATTGTTACATGGCTTTCAATGCCCAATCCATAAGCGTGAGTGAGAGCATCCGAAACAGCACAAGAGAGATTTGTTTTCCAAGTGCAAAGGAAACAAACTAGGGGACAATTCTCCAAAGACTGAACCTTCATGACCAGCAAATGCCTGCTAGAAATTTATATGCTGTGAGTGTAAAAGCAGTGAAATTCGATAATCTCAAAGCCACAGATTTGTAACGTGCACTTATGTAAATATTTATGGATTCTTTGGGGGAAAAAATCAATCCTCTCAGCCTTTCTCTTTAGTACATGCTTCAGAGGGAACATTTTTTTCCTCTCAAGAGGAGGATGTAAACTCCAGCTATGGCTTAGGAAATTAAGTCAGCAGCCTGCCTAAGCATGATCTAAAGTCCATTTATAATTTCACTTTAAAAGATTATAACACATTATCTTCCCCAATACCAGTGAGAGCACAGAGAAAACACGATGGACCCTTCTGTGGCCTGGCCTCATGGGGACTGAGGTTAAAAGTTGATCAGGTCGGTAACACTTCTCAAACAATAAGAAATAAAAGGGAAGTTATCCGTCCATTGTCCAATCTTACCAAGGAGTGAAATGCATGCAGATCTCTACCCATATCCACCAGTGTCAGGCACAAGCACATATAGGCCCTTCACCCGACCCTCTGGCCAGAGCCATGGACGGTAGACTGTAATCCATCTCTTTCCTGCTTTCTCCCCTCTCTCATTCCTCCTTTACACTGTCCCCTGGGGGCTCTTCCTAAAATACTGGCTTTACTGTGTTTCACCGTCCCCACTTTAACTCCGCATTCCCCCATGAAGCATCAAAGCCCCAAAGCGCAGTCTTCACTCCTGAGTAGGATGGTCCAGGTGCTCCACTCTGTAACTTTGATTTGTATCCCCTGCCAAGCTCCTTCCTATCTGTGATCCTGAATCTCTTGCCACTACCTGAGAGCCTACCACATACTTACAGAATTTAATTTACAAATAGCATTTTTCTTCAAATAGCTAGTCAGCAGTACCCTTTCTCCCTTCTATGTTTAGTAAAATCTTGTTCTACTTAAAGGCTTGGTTCAAATGCCATCATGAGGAAATCTCTGAGCCTCCCACCTTCCCCCCTGTTCCACTCCCAAATCATCATGAACTGCTCTGTCTGATTCCTCCAACAGATGGGAAGCTTTCTCAGTCTGTCCATCCATCTCCACAGCTCCTGCAGTTCAGCTCAGGGCTTCCACATTGTAAGCATTTCCAAATGTGTCTGGGAATTGACTTATGCCTACCGATAAATGAATGATTTTAATGCCTCAAGATTAAACGTGTAACTGATGACTTGAAGCAGGTTTCATGAGTGGCTTTGCCCCCTTCTTCTTATTTTGTCAAAAGCTGTGTTAAAAACCTCTATTCATTATTTGATAAAAAGAACAGAAGTCAGTAGAGGTACCATGTTCATGCATGTCAGGGAGGTGCTCAGATCCCACTCCACACAATTACAGGGGAAGCTCTATTTAAGGACAAATCAGGTGGTGTGCTGAGGTCACTGTAAAACCACAACTTCACCATCCATGTGGAAGCAGGTACCAGTATACTCTGCTCTCCGCTGCCCACCAGCCCTGGGTCACATTCCATTAGAGTAGGTCGGATCTTCCAAGTGATGAAGTTACTGTTCATGGTGGCATACCAACTCAACTCAGTCCTTTCAAAAAACATTTTATATGCTTAATAGCACCTGTAGCAATAATATTCACTCCAGTTGGATCTGGGACCCTGGGACAAGCACTGGCCTTAGCTCCAATACCTACGTTCACTGACAACCAAGCATCATGGAAATAAGGTGAGGGTGGAGCGAGGGTGGACCTATCAGGACATAAGCTGGTCATTAGACTCAGGAGAAGGTGAGGTAGCCACAGGTGCTAAGAGGTGGCACCAGGAAGTAATTTGGCAAACATGAATGAGGAGGAAAACTGGAAAAGAGAAGTCCTGGGGGAATGCCCTGAGGAATGCCATAGGACAGCAGACAGCAGAAGGTCAGATGCTGCCTCACTATCCTCACAGGTGCCTCTGGAGCCACACTCAGGCCAATCTGAATGACTTCGAACAGAAGTTATGAGGAAACTTATACAGGAATAAGAATCGGAGCCAGGCACAGTAGCTCAGGCCTGTAATCCCAGCACTTGGGGAAGCCGAGACGGGCGGATCGTGAGGTCAGGAGATTGAGACCATCCTGGCTAACACGGTGAAACCCCATCTCTACTAAAAACACAAAAAATTAGCCCCGGGCGTGGTGGCGGGCGCCTGTAGTCCCAGCTCCTGGGGAGGCTGAGGCAGGAGAATGGCGTGAACCCGGGAGGCGGAGCTTGCAGTGAGCCGAGATCGCGCCACTGCGCTGCAGCCTGGGCGACAGAGCGAGACTCCCTCTCAAACAAACAAACAAAAAAGAATTGGAGAGGAGTCTCTTTCAGTTAGCAACTACTTTGGACCAGAGCCTCTTCCAGCAAAAAGGTTTAAAAAACCTGTCTCGCGCCCCTAACAAAATAAAGAGGGCAGCATTTTCATTTACAAAGATTTTATTTTGTTTTATCGCAGTGCCCTTGGGGGCAGCTTGCACCTCTAGCAATTTCATGGGTGATGGTATTTATACCAGATATAGCTAGAACAGTAGCACATAGAAGGGCAGGCCCTGCTTCAAGGGCCTTGGGGAAATCGTTGGGGTGTTTCATTTTGTTTCTTACCATGATTGGAGGGGTGTTATGGGCCTTTAGTGGGCAAGGATCAAGGATGCCAATTGTTTTGTCATAAGCAAGACACGCCTGCCAGGCACTTGCCTTGCACTCACCCACTTAACTCTCGAGTGCCATTCATGTAGAGGAAACATACATTTAAAATCATATGAGGAGATAACTCAATTTTATACGTATAAACTAAATGTCTCTGTGTGGGTTTTGTTATTGTTGTTGTTTTGAGACAGGGTCTTGCTCTGTCACCCAGGCTGGAGTGCAGTGGTATAATCATGGATCACAGCAGCCTCTACTTCCCAGGCCCAAGCAATCCTCCTACCCCAGCCTCCAGAGTAGCTGGGACTACAGGCATGTGCCACCATGCCCAGCTAATTTTGTTGATTTTTTGTAGAGATGGGGTCTCACCATATTGCCTAGACTTGTCTCAAACTCCTGAGCTCAAGCAATCCTCCCACCTTGACCTCCCAAAGTGCTGGGATCATAGGTGTAGGCCACTACGCCTGGCCACTAAATGTATTTTTGCATTATTTTAAGATATACAGAAATTTTCAGAACTGCAACCTGGAAATTAAGAGAAGATTGTATTTGGTTTAATTTAGAACCTTCCAGAGAGTTACTCACCATTTGGGAAAATCAGTGTTGCCAACACAAGGCACCGATGTCAGGCTGCACATTCATAGCTGCGAATTTCTGTTCATGCATGATCTTCCCTTCCTTCAGTCTTCCAGTGTGGCAGCCTGGAGTTGGCATGAAACACTGTGCTGCTTTCCCCATTGGACCCACCCCTCCTTGATCCATTCTCTGTCTTTCTCTGTCCTGCTCTCTCTACCAGAGGCTGAACTCTATGGACTGAGTCCCCCAGGCCTTTTCCCACTTGTTTCCAGCTTTCTGCCAATAAGAGGGAGTGGCAAGAGACCAGAGGGTGAAAAGAGAGAAAGGCTGGAGTATTCTTTCCCTGCCCCACACCTTGCTGCTTCCCTCTTTAGGCCCCAGCTCTCAAGGGGCTCTGGGAACACCATTCCCTCCCCTGCTCCTGCAGGGCTAGCGATGGTAACAACTTCAAGCTGTTCCTAGTGCCTGGATCCTTCCTCATCCTCAATTGGATCCCCTAATCCTACCCTCACCTTCATTCAAGTCTTTATAGTTAAACTCTTTTTACCATGTTGTTTCCTGTCAGGACCCTGACTGATACAAATACAAATTATTTTATTAAAATTACATTTATTTTATTTCTTTGTTATATTACATTTAGGTTATTTTTATAATCATGTGTCTAGGGTGGGTTTTTTAGTCTATAAAATTCATTGTAAATTGTAATGATTTACTATAAAATATTTGTCATAAAGAAGAATGATTTGACTCTGATAGGGTTTGTTTTTTAATCTATACAACTCATTGGAAAACTTATAATGGTTTATTATAAAATATTTGTCATAAAGAAAGACCATTTGAATCAGATAGGGCTAGTGACAATGAAGGCATGGTAGGGAGAAACAAAACTTTGACTACTACAGACAAAGTGCTGAGATTCTGCAGTGATGCTGACGTCCATGATAGAAAGAAATCACCACTCTAAGATGGGGTGGTGCAGCACTGAAATGGACCAATAGATGATGAAGGAAAAGCAGAGTCCAAGCAGGGACCTTTCTCCCTGGTAGCTAAAGCTGGCAGCTAAAGTTAGTACCATACAGAGTGACACCTTCATGCAACTTCCATTGTTGTCAATATGTATATGTTCAATGTGAATATACTTCAAAATGCAGTATCTGCTTGGGAAACCCTATGGAGCTTATTCAAGAATGTGAGCTCAGGGATCACTTTTAAAGTAAGGCAAGTGAATTGCATGTAAAGCCAACCCACCTTTACATTTAAGTTCCCAGGACCCAGGATGCAGAGACTAATTTAGCAACACTCTCTAGACAATGGTATCCACATAGGGATGCTCCTGTAGGACCGCCATACTTCTGTACACATGCAACCTTTGGTTCCCTTGTCCCACTTCCACTGTATATCTACAGCATATGTGTTTGCACATGTACACACACACACACAGATGTACCATGAAACCTCTAGGCAGATTCAAAACACCCTATTTGTAAGCTACAACCTCACAAACCAGCTTCACTCAAGAATAATTTTCCAGGAAAAAAAAAGTGCATATAGATATAGACACACACACACACACACACACACACACACACACACACTTTGGCAAAGGGACAGAATAGCACCCCAGAAAAGTGGCTAGAATCCAGACCTATTGTAAAATACCCAAATAACCTTGGCCTTACTTGTTTATGCCCAAACCATAGAAAGACTTACAGAAAGCCTAACACAGCTGGGATAACTTTAGGTCTGAGGAAACTTAGATGCCAGCCACAGTATAGAATAGCTACTTTCCAATTAAGTTATTGTAATGAATGCACAAATTAAGGGGGAGTTCTTCCAGGAGGAGAATTACCAAGGAGAGACCCTCCCTCTGAATCATAATTTTACTTCTACTTCCCTTTGCGCACCTCACACCCACTCCATAGGCACACACCACAGACCCCTTTAAAGTTTTCCAGATCACAGCCAGTGCTGGTGTACTTGTTACATCATTTACATCTGTTACAGCAGCTGAAAAATCAGTAATATGTTTTGCCCAAATCACCATGACTTGAGGCACAAAGAGCCAGGTTCCCCTCTATAGACCTAGAGTTCCTTCTAGACCTGCAAATGGTCAAGAATGGTGAATACTTGCCACATTTCAGGGCTTCCTCTGCCTCCAGGTTATAATACCATAAAGATATGCATCTACTTCATCACCAATCACTCCAAACACCCCATCACATCAGAAAGAAAATTACTATTTCAAAAAGAAATGAATTGCAGAGAATATATGTTATAATCCACTGTATAAATTTTGCCAAGACTTGAGACAAATCTGGAAAGTCAGTGCTTATCTCCTGCCACCCTGTGTTTCCCTTCTCCCATCTAGGACCCACAAACAGACAGAGAGCAGGGGGTGAAAAGTTGTGACAGGTGGAGGATCAAGCCAAGTGGATTCAGCTCCTGTGGCAACCCATTATCTGGGGAAAATTATGGTTTAACATCAACCATTTGAGTTGCCGCAATGACTCTTTTCTAAATCTATGTTGGGCATTTCCTAATTGCATATTTTCTTCAGCATGAGAAATTGCAAGCTTGGTAAATTATCTATTTCAATATTTTGCATCATATGCCAGTCAAGCATCCAAAGGGCAGTTTAGAACAGCAGGTATCACACTTTCGAACTGGGATAATTTTTGAGATCTTCCAGGCTCTTCCTTCACTAGCTGTTTCTAGTGTCATATTATGTAAAGCCTTCAGATGCCCATAATTTAAAACTCAGCTAGGCATATTATAATTACCCTTGGGCTTTTTATTATCTTGGTTCAACAGAAAGCATCAGAATCATTATTACCAGTCACAAGAAGATTCATCAATCAAACAGCAGCTATTATGCTGACATTCTCCTTTGTAAAGAAAAGACCAAAAATAAATAAATAAAGACAAAGAAAATTTGAACTCATTAGCAATGTCCATCGATTTTCCAAAATAACAGCTTCTCTTGTTATTGCAGGGAATGTGTGATTTAATTCCTGTGGTCCAAACGAAGTCCAAAGATTCGATCTCTCCACTGACCGAGCTCCTCTCACAGGCTAGACCCTTAAATTCTGACAGCTCCTAAGTCTAAGAAAACTCAGTGGTATTTGACTGTTTCACTGTGAAGTAAAGGATGGGAGGGAGATAGGAGGAAGAGGAAAGGCTGACAGAAACCCTTTTAGGAGAGACTGACAGAGTAATCAACCTTAGTCAAACAATTTTAAGCAACCAATGAAGTTTTTTAAAAAGTTAATCAATGTAACATTGACATTAGGAATATTCTTCTTTGAGAAGCCCTTGAGTTACGACCTCAGGTCCCCCAGAGAAGGATCCTAACACATGATTTGGTCAAGCAACAAACACAAATTGCATAGTCATAATTATGAATGCAATTTACTGATTTTTCATTGTTAGAGTTAACCAAAAGCACAGAAGATATCATTGGGATTGCAAGATAAAATATAAAGGAAAATCACTTAACAATGTGGAAGTAACTATGCAGATGCCAAAGGTGGAATGTAGAAGAGAGGAGGACAAGGAAAGGATCCTAAGAGAGCTTAGAGCTCCATCTTTTGCAAAACGATGGAAAGTTGGTGGGCCACAAAGGGAAGGTTTAAGTGTACAGCCAATAGTGAAAGCAATAATGGAATAAAGTAATAAGAGAAGGCAGAGGTAGAGGAGACACAGGACAACTGAGCTGAATCCCCATCTGGCAAAGCAGAGACTTACGAGATGTTATAACAGCTAATAAATAAAAAAACAAAGATAGAAGCATGTTATTGAGTTTAGCAGTAACTTCTCAAAACAAAAACAAAACAAAACAAAACAAAAATTTAGAAAAGATTGCCTTTAGTGAGCAGTCAGGGGAAATGATAATATTTAAGTTCTTTAGAGTATGATTTACTTTGCTTCCATGCGCACATATTACATGGAAGAGGAGAAGAAGAAGAAACTTGGCCAAAATTAAGAGGAGGGAAATGCCATTTTAAAAAAGGTAAGAGGGGTTGGTAATGCTTATGAACTGATTAAGAAGCCAGAGTTTCATTTCTACCTCATCAAGCCTAGGTGTGTGAGCAGAGAATAGAAAGAATCTCAAAGTAGAAGTCACAACAGCCTGCATCCCAGTCATGGTGCTACTCCCAGCAGTGTGAACAAAAGCAAGTCATTTAACCCCTCTGGGCTTGGCTTCCATGTCTGTAAAATGAAAAGGTTAGACTAAATCATCTCTAACACTGCCTGGCCCCAGGGCCCACGTTCCTGGATTTACACTGAAAACCTGAAAACCCAGCTAGCTTGTCAATTCCTCCTCTTGTGACTCCATCTACCCCTGCAGAGACTAAAATATTCAGGCCTTACATGTTCTAGAAGGCATGGTTGGTGACCAGCCAAGCCACCTGAAGAATTTAGGAGGTTAAAGACTCACTTCAATATCTGAAAAGTCCTCCCGAGAACATATGAAAAGAGTAGTAAAATCCAACAGCCAAGCCCACCAACTCCATGTCACTAACACTAAAGGTTCCTGGGCCCAGAAGAAAAACAAAGAGCCCAGAGAACGAAAAGCCTGCACTGCTGTCTTGCCACAGCCAAACTGAGCTCTCCAACACCACATTAAGCAGATCTAGAATATATTGGAAGCAATAAAAAAATAAAACTGTACATATACTGTGTTAGGGTTCTCTAGAGGGACAGAACTGATAGGATAGATACAAATTTATAAATGGAACTTTATTAAGTATTAATTTGTATGATCACAAAGTCCCACAATAGGCTGTCTGCAAGCTGCTGAGCAAGGAGAGCCAGTCTGAGTTCCAAAAGTGAAGAACTTGGAGTCTGATGTTCGAGGGCAGGAAGCATCCAGCATGGGAGATGTAGGCTGGGAGGCTAGGCCGGTCTCTCCTTTACACATTTTTCTGCCTGCTTTATATTCACTGGCAGCTGATTAGATTGTGCCCACCAGAATAAGGGTGGATCTGCCTTCCCCAGTCCACTGACTCAAATGTTAATCTCCTTTGGCAACACCCTCACAGACATACCCAGGATCAATACTTTGTATCCTTCAATCCAATCAAGTTGACACTCAATATTAACCATCACGTACACTCTCCCAAAAAGTCCTCTCACTGAAGTGGTTCCTTGCTACTTTTTGTGTTTTTCTTTAGTGGATTTCAATCTTCACAAATATTTGCTCTAAGTAAAAAGGAAAAAGCCAATGGGAAGAAGGGAAAGCCTGAGGCATACCTAAGACGGGCTGGGAATGTGGGGCAGTTGTGTCACCAGAAGCTACGTTTTGGAAATGCCACATAAAATAAAGGACCCTTGAGTCATCATGTTCTTTATCTTGCTCTCCTAGCTATATTACTACCTCACCACTTCCCACAATACACACATACACACACACCATCACTCTCCTCCCCTAGCAGGTGCATGTGTAGCGTCCATGAGGTTGGGCTCAGTTGAGGCAAATGACTACATGAACACAATAATACCCTAAGACACTGAATGAGTTGGTCCAAATTCCCCCATCCACTCCCCCGTTGGTGTGTAGCTACCAAATGAAGAAAGAAACATGTTTGAAGGGAACTTTCAGAGTTAAACTCCAGAAAACCTCATCTTCATTTCTTGGGATCAGTCCCAGTGGAACATACCACCATGATCTGTCACATGTGAACTGGAAGACTATTTAAAGAAAGCTTATGAAAAATAGAACTACCATTTGTTGAGCATTTACTGTTTACCATATTTCAAAAAACAGATGTGTGCCAAGCACTGGGCTTATACACACAGTCAGAACAACTGCTAACATTCATGGTGTGCCCTGTAAGCCCTGTGCTACCTGTACTATCTTATTTAGGTCTCACAAGAATTCTAGAGGGTAGGTGGTGTCCTGATCCCCACCTTCCAGGTGAGAAGTTAGTAACTTGCCCAAGAACACAGAGCTAGCAAGGTGCAGAGTCCAGATCCAAGCTCAGCCAGTCAGATTCTACTACCTGTCACAGGTGGGAATAGGAAATGGTTTTGCCTCTGACGTGCTCTTGGCTTAGTAGAGGAGGTACTTCAATACACAGTATCTAGCACATAGTAGGCTCTCAATAAATGACTTTGTTTAACACCAACACCACCTGTATAAAGTGGGTAAGACAATTAGTCTTTTATAAATAAAGAATTGGATTCAGAAATGTCACCCAGCTATTAAAAGGCAGAGCCAGGACAGAAACCCCCAAATGTCTAGTTCTTTTGTGCTCTCTGCTCTCAAAGAAAAGGGTGATGAAGACTTCACACCCTAGAACACAAGGAACATTTGGTTTGTATTTTCACTGGTGTCATATTGTGGGAGCTGCCAGAAGCCACATCATTCCGCCAAGTTAGCTCCAAATGCTCCAGTTTGTGTATAGCTTCCTGGAGCTGGAGAGGCAGGAGATGAGTATGTGTGTGGGGTTGGGGGGACCCAAAACAAACAGACCAACCAAAACCAACAATGAAACAGTGGGCAGACTGTCAAAGGGAACGAAGTAGGAGGGGAAGATGGTCTGCCCAAAGATTCCCTTGGAGTCACTTGTATTTTCGGGTGTCTGGTATAGTTGACTCCAGGAAAGGTGCTCCAGCTGGGCCAAGGGCTTCCTTCAGGGAAAAGGGACAGAATCAGAAAAATTACGAAAGTAACATTCACTTTCTTTGTTGGGTTTTTGTTTGGTTTTGTTTGTTGAGGTTGTTTTGCCTCTACCGTGAACAGGCCTTGGACATCCTCAGCAAAGCTGCAATCATTCCCTCACCCTCTCAAGTATGGCAGAAGAATATTGGCTCCCGGGAGCCACTTTCACTCTTCAGTAAAACCCTGCTCCAAGGTCCAAGGATTCTTAGTTTCTTCTTCCGCTTGACTTTGCTGTTAAAGTACAAAGTCAAAGTAATTTCCTCTTTCCACAGCCTACTCTAGAACCTGATAGGCAGAGCCTCTCTGAAGAGAAAATCCTTTTGTAAGACAGACGGCTGTCAGAACATCTAAAAACAACTGCTTTCGAAGAGGCTGGCTCCATCAAAGAAAGTCTGAGTATAAATGTATTAGTCTGTTCTCACACTGCTAATAAAGACATACCTGAGACTGGGTAATTTATAAAGAGAAACAGGTTTAATTGACTTGCAGTTCCACGTGGCTGGGGAGGCTTTACAATCATGGCAGAAAGTGAAGGAGGAGCAAAGGAAAGTCTTACAAGAGAGTATGTGAAGAACTGCCCTTTATAAAACCATCAGTTCTCGGGAGACTTATTCACTATCACAAGAACAGCATGGGAAACACCCAACCTCATGATTCAATTACCCCCCGACCAGCTCCCTCCCACCACACATGCGGATTATAGGAGCTACAATTCAAGATGAGATTTGGGTGGGGACATAGCCAAACCATATCAGCAAACTTTCTTTCTGGATTAACATTTAAGGTTAGGAACAAATCCATGACATTTATGACCCCACAAGTGTCATCACATCCCCACTCTGCTATGGTTTCAGTGTGATAGAGTTTCCTCTAGAATTCTTTCTTTCAAATTTTTCACTAATGGGATATTTCTCTGGCATCAGGGGGAATTGAAATGAGCCTAGAAAACAGAGCCAATAGCTTCAGATGCCGACAGGGGCAGATCATCAGGAGAGAAATTTTCTCTGTGCTATACTAATCCATGAATACAATGGCAGGGCTAAATAAGCACCAAGTCAACTTCTTTCCTTCCTATTTTTTAAGGCACGGCTTCTTCTCTGATGGACAGGCCAGTGGAAGAGTCTTTCTCCTGCTGTGACTTGGTTGAAAGGAGCAATGATTGACCAACTCAGTTTCACTTTTGTTTCCTCACCACAGTTCAAAGGCATGTATTCCAGTCACCAACCCTCTTCATTACTCCATGTCCACCTTTACTATTTTCCCAGGAAACTGGCAAACTAGCTTCCTGAGTTGGGCCTATGTTGAGAGAGGAGAGAATCTGCAGCCTGAGATTCCTTTCTGTGGGCCACAGGAGACCTCTTTGTTTGGAAAAGATGCGTCCAATCTTCTGTTGCCAGGACCTTATTTTTCTCCCCTAGATTCCAAATTCATAGTCATTTAATATTTTATGCCAGATAAATTCAGGCAAAAGCTAGCATGAGCACTACCAAAATCTTTATAAAGTTATTTAATGGTTTGCACCTTTATATAAGCATTAAATAGTACTGATTAATTCATGGAGGGGGCAACAGGGAAAAGGAACCTTCTGAGTTTTGTAAAGACACCAAATTAATTCCATCTTACAAAACTAAGTTTTCCGTAACAACATTTTTATGTTTAATCTAACTTTCTAACTAGCATCATTGTCTTCCATGTGCTACTAAATTCCACCTCAAAACACCATTCTGACTTGTATCAGGATCTACCAATACCACTTCCACATCTCAGGCAAATGACCTATGGCATTTGGGTATCTGGGGCTGGGTCAACCTTCAGAGGAGGAACTTGAGGGCAGGGGAAAAATATGTCCCAAAGAGTCATCATCATCATAAGCAAATTATTATTTTATATAATTAGTCACAAGGTGGGGAGGCAAGATGAGATAGTGGCTGAGGAGGAGAGGGGTTAAATGGGTAAGGGGACAAGTTAGTGGCCTAGAGCCTGTGTTGAATCCCCCTCCTCCAATTTTTAGTTATGCAACCTTAACACATACAGGTATTCAATACATATTTCTGGAATGAATGAATGAATGATTCCACCTAAATCCAGTTTTCTTGTCTGTAAAATAGAGCTAATAACTATTGGGAGACAGTCCTTCATGGGTCTCTCGCCATTATGTATGTCCTAGCAGCAGAGGCACAGATGGCCTTGGTTCTGGAATCTTTTCAAATACACTTGCACAGCAGAGTTAGAAGACAGACTTAGTGTGTCCCTCTGGAGCAGACGGCAGGTCTGCTTACTGTCCAGTGTAATAAAGATATCTCCCTCAGGAGCAAAGGTCAGGCAAGGTTGCTTCCCACAACATTAAAAGACAGTGAGATTTCTAAGCCCAGAGTTCTTCAGCCATAATGTAAACTCCCTGCATGTTCAGCATCCACCTGGGCCACTCCACATCACTCTCACAGGACCTAGGAACAAGAGGAACTGATATGAACATGAGGCTGATGCTGCTTGCCGGCCAGGAGTAATAAAGAACTTTGTGTCTGACCCAGGAGTCCCATAGCTTCTGCCAGCATCCATGAAGCTGGCAGACTAATTAGCTTGCAAGTAGGGGAAAATCTCAGCTCTTCACAGTTCTTGACAATAGCAGTCTTTACCTTATAGAGTTGTTCTGAAGATTAAATGAAATAAGGCATACAGAGAGCTCTGCAGTGTCTGGTCCAAAGTAGGTGTTCAATTAAAATTAGCTTCTATTACTGTCCTATGTAAGGAATGATCTTTGAATATCTGTATATTTGAATGGCATATTTTACATATGCATTTACCCTAATTATTCAAAAAGAGAATGTAATAGAAAAATGTGACTAAGTGATCTTAACAATATGAAGAGACTCAATTATGAATGATACTGACTCAAGATAAACTCTGATATTGAATCACAACATTACAGTGATGAATGTGACTTTAACCATTTACTATACAACTTAATGGTTAAAATCCCTAAAGGAAAATGCAAATCAAAACCACAACGAGATACCATATCACCCCAGTTACAATGGCTATTATTGAAAAGACAAAAAGTAACACATGCTGACAATGTGGATGCGGAAAAAGGAAACTCTTATATGCTGTTGATGGGAATGTGAATTAGTACAACCATTATAGAAAACAGTATAAAAGTTTCTCAAAAAACAAACAAAAAAAACTACCATATAATCCATCAATTCCAGTACTGGAGGATTTTGAGACATATATCAAAAGGAAAGGAAATCAGTATATCAAAGGGATACCTGCACCCCCATGTTTGCTGTGGCACTATTCACAATAGCTAAGATATAGAATCAATCTAAATGTCCACCAGCAGATGAACAGATGAAGAAAATGTGGCATATATACACAGTGGCATACTATTTAGCCATAAAAAAGAATGAAATCCTGTCATTCACAGAACATGGATAAGCCCGGAGGACATTATGCTAAACAAAATAAGTCAGGCACAGGAAGATAAACACTATATGTGCTCACTCACATGTGGGAGCTAAGAAAAATATTTTTGTTTAATCTCATGGAAGTAGAGAGTAGAATTGTCAGTATTAGAGGCTGGGAAAGGGATGATGAGGAGAGGACAGTGGGAGAGGTGGGTTGACAAAGAGTTAGGATGAATAAGTTCTGGTGTTCTGCAGCACTATAGGGTGAAAATGGTTAACTGTAATTTATTATATATTTTCAAAAAGCAGAAGAGGGCATTTGAATACTCACAACACAGAGAAATGATAAATGTTTGTGGTGATCAAGTTACCCTGATTTTATCATTATGTTGTATACATGTATCAAAATATCACTCTATATCCTGTAGGTATAATTATTTTAAAACTAAAAAAAAAAAAAGTTTTCAAAAACCATAAAGAGCTTGACTTATATTCCAGCTTTTCCACTCATAAACTACAAGACTTTGGGCAAATGACACAGAGGTTTTATCTTCCAAAATGTGGAGATTAGAAGTAGCTCCGTTTCACCTGGTGCTATGAGGATTAAACATAATGGTAACTTGTAAAATGTCTAACATAGTACCTGCCACATACCAAATATTCACTAAAGGTTGAGTATTTATTATTTTATTCAAAGAACAATAACATCAAGAAAAGAGATGTGATGCTTTTGGTATCTTTGGACTTTTATATTAGCTTCTTTAATCCTCTCAATAATTCTGGGAGGTAAGCAAAATAAATTTTAGCCCAACTTTACAGACAGGAAACTGAAGTGAAGGGAGGTTAAGTGGCTTTTCCAAGATCAAAGATGTAGCAAATGGCAGACATTTTATATTTTAGAGTTTCTTTCCATGTGGAGAGCCACCAGAGATTATCAAGTGGTAAAGATCTCTCTGTGCTTTTGAGTAACAGGCTCACACATTACCAGGAGCTGGAGAATGCATTTGGCCCAGCTTGACAGCCTCATGGGCTTGGAGCTCTCAACCAAATGCAAACTTTTAGAGTGTGTGCATTTAGGTTTTGCCAAGAGTAGATGGCTTTCTATTTTTAAAAGGGAGGGGGAAAGAACACTGGAAGGTATTTAAATCAAGCTCCAAAGTCTTCTTGGACATCAAATAACTCTTAGAAAACAACATTTCGATGAGTTAAGTATAAATGAATCAAAACCATATGAATTAAATTTCCCTTGAAATACACAAGGGTCTAAAAATTAAGGGGAAAAATGCATTGATAAAATACATTTGGGATTTTACTGAAACCAAAACATTTACAAAAGTCATTATATTTCCCAATGCACCCAACCTCAGCGTGCCCTCTTGTGATGGCCGTGGCCAATCTCCATGGACCTCCCCAGTAACAGGCTGCCAAATATTTCCTTTCTTGCCAAAAAGAAAAGAAATCCACTGAACTCCAAACCACCTGATGGCAAGGTTCAAATCCTGTCTTGTGTGCCGTTGATAAAACGCTTCCAGCCCAAATGGTGTGAACGCCAATCTTCCTGTATCTGGAAGAATCAGCCTTGATCAGATGGCTCTGTGTGCCCCATCTTATCAAGGCCTAATAACCAATTTCTGCCTCAGTGGTTTTATAAGTGGCTATTAAATTAAGCCTCCAACTTGCAGTCCTAAAGTTAGTAAACCATCGGGTTACTTTTCAGGCTTGTTAAATTAGCTAAAGATAAACAGAAAAGCCGGGGCAGGGCTGGCCTGGGAGAATAAGGCTGCAATATATCATGCAACTGGAGGCACCACTGCAGTGGCTTCCAGCAAGCTGGCAATAAGCATGTGATATTAACTGAAGCCCTTAATTTAAGGAAATGGAATCAACCAACTAGTAATTAACAAATTATTCTTAAACAGGCCTCGCTTAAAAATTAAGTTGAACTACCATTTTTCTATAACTCGTCAGGAAAACGCTGACTGGTACTTAAAGTAAACACAACTTAAGCAGATGGTAAGCCCTCACAGAGCACCAAACCTATACTTAAATAAATCAATGTTGTCGGACTGGAGTGCGACATGGATACTCAGCAGAATTCATGGGCATCTTTGCAAGATTTGGCAATAATTTACTGTCACGTGGAGAGGACAACTGAGAGCTCTAAGTTTTCCTGTTGGAATGTTTTGCGCCCCTGAGACAGGTAAAGTCTATTGCAAGAAAGTGTTTTTCAACTGATATCCCAGAAGCATGTGATAGAAGGAAAGATGAGCCTGTTCCATCTAAGCACAGACAAGTGTTTCTGCCTTTACTCCTTCACTCATTCATTCACTCATTCAAGACATAGCTACAAAGTATTGAACCAGGTGACAGGCATTTTACTAGACCCTGGGCATACAAGGCTGAATGGTACTCAAAATTACTCACAGATCACACAGGCACAGAGAGAAATAATAATGCAACTTGATAAATTCTATTGCAAGGATGCCTTAGAAAACACTTGGAGAATCCTAAGAACAGAAGCACTAACTCCGATTTGAGGCATCTGGGAATAGCTTCCTTCACCTTTGAAAGTGCCATTTTAGGAGATGGGAAGTGTGGCACAGAGATTAAGAATACAGGTCCTGAGTGATAGACTGCACAGGTTCGAATCCCAGCTTCCTCATTTATTGACTCTGTGACCTTGGGAAGTCTACCAAACACCTCTGGGCCAGGTTCCTCCTCTGCAAACTGGGGTTGATAATGGCAACCACTTCATTGTAAGGATTAAATGAATGCCTGGCACATAATAAGTGCTATTGTCTTAACTGGCTATTATAGGGATTTATCCAACAAATATTGAGCAGAGAGAATATTCCAGTTAGCAGAACAGCATGTGCAAAGGCAGAGGTTTAAGAAAGGTCTGGTAGTTTGCAAGGATGATGGAAAATTCAGTATAGCAGGTTCACAAAGTATACATGGAGAGAAATCAGGTGCAGATGATAGTCATATAATGCAAACCTTGTACATTAAGCCAAGGAGGTTAAATTTTATCCTATGGACAGTGAAGACCCAACAGAGGGTTGATACAGTCCGTTCTGGTTTTTCATTCTGCCTGCAGTATACAGCCTAGGCTACAGAGGATGGTGAAAGGTCTACTCAGGATGTGGACACAAAGCATCACATGAAGGGTCTGTTGTTTTGGTTTGGTTTGGGGTTGGGGTTTTTCTTAAATCACAAGTAGATCTGTCTGTGGTCAAGGACAATGGAGTAGACATCGCTACTTTTGGTTGCTCACCAAGGAAAACCTTGGGACATAGTCAAGTGCAGCTATTCCCAGTCTTTCCCCTGCTCTCCAAGTTTTAGCAGTATCTCTGTTTGCTCCTTTCCCACAAAAATGTTGGACCTGTATTTCAAAACTTGCTGTTGGAAGCACATTTGTACTGGTCAATTTTATTAGTTGGAATGTTGTGTTCACAAATCACAGAATGTTAGAAGTAGATGGGAATTTATGGCAATTACTAAATCCAGTTGCTCCCCACTCGGGGGGTCTCTGGATTCCTAGGAAGTCTGTGAATGTAATAACAGAGATCAGTTCAATTTTCAGTATTTCCAAAAGGTTAACGTGTATGTAAACATTTAGTTATTCACACACAAGGAAGCTTCACGTGTCAAGTAAAATGTCAACTATCTTTACTGTTGGCTGCAATTATTTTGATTCAGTATGGTAACATCAGACATCTCACGTTTATCACAATTTCTGATTGACAATTATGAATACCATTAATCTAAAAAGAAAAATGAATTAATTAATACTTGTTAGGTAGAAAAAAATCTTTCAAATATAAAGGTAAGGAAAACAAAGAGGCCCTGTATGGTCAAGTTGGGGGATCAGTGATCTCTAGCCCATCCTCAGTGGCCCCGACACCCACCTTTGACAGCAACTCAGAGTCTACACTCTCATTCCCATCTCATACCCTGCCCGCTTCTGGAGTATACATCATACTCTTTAGCGTGAATATCTATTGGAAGTGAAAATACAAATCAGCAGGTTAAGGTCATCTACATGTTAAAGGAAACTCTAAACTCTAGCTCTCAAGAAATGAATGGGTTAAGCAATATCTACTCTTGGATGAAATTCTGTTACATAACAATCAATGTGACCCTAGGTAGTAAGGTCTTTGGGCAGGATTCTTGTGCTTTGTCTCTCACATGCTCTGCCCAATAAACACTTAAGACACTACATAAATGATGCATCATGATGCATCCTGACCACAAATGGCTCCTGAATAAAAGCCTTGTTGGATAACTGGAAAATGTCATGTAGGGATAAATGACCGGTGTTTGTAAATTCACCCCGAGCCCGAAAGTCATCAGATTTTAATCTTGCAAACGTCTCCATCGTCTTTACTGTTCCAGAACAGATTTAGAACTATAATTACAAATATATCATACAAAGAATAGGGAAAACGTTAAAACTTCGAGTGACAGCATTCAAGAAGTAGGATAATATGGCATTGTTTATAGTTAACTGGATCATATTTTTAAATACAGTTGTTAATAATGTGATTCCTAATAATAGCTGTAGTTCTAATTCCATTTATTTAGATTATAGTACTAACTACACCTTAAGTTTCCTGTTGTTAGGTAAAATTAGCTGTGCTTTTATGGTACTTCTTGAAATTAATGTCACTAAAATTAGGTTTTTGTAGGCACTCACTAAAATATTTGGTAACAAATTGAACCAACAAGCATCTAATACTGGTAGAAGGTTATAGAAGGACGATCTATGGAACTAAGACTTCAGTGGGATTTGGGCCATACAGATAGCTTCGTCTGAAGAAAATGAAATGATGATCTCTCTTGGCAAGTTTCTAGAATGAGTCGAGGTACCAAGAAAGGAGGCTCCCATGACAGAGAGTGAATCCTGGCTCTGCAACTTAATAACTGTATGATCTTGAGTAAAATCCTCAGCTTCTCCGAACTTCAGTTTCCTCATCAGAGATAATAACACCTACTAAATAAGACAATGTAAGATTTGACATAGTACCTGGCCTACAGTAGGCATTAACTTAATTGGCTTATCTATTTTCTCAACATGCACAAACAGTAGTGTGAAGTCCTTAGCCATGGCCCTTAACAGGTGTTCATTTATGTTACTGCAGGTTGGGAGTGGGACCTTATGAGTGTGAGCTGAGTTCTCTAATGGACGCAGCCAAAGTGGAGACAAAATCATGATTGAATTGCACCAAACCAAAGACATTTGGCTGCTTCTTCTCCTTTGAAACCTGGGGAAAGTAGAGCCAGGGGCTTTTCGTCATTTGCCTCTAATGCAACTTTTCAGTTACCTCAACAGCATAGTACACAATTCCATCTTTAGAATGTTGTGTAGCAGAGTAATTGCAACCTGTTCCCCCCAAATCCCATTATCTTGGTAACACTTCCTTAAATCTCACAATCAAATGGTGTGAAAGGTGGGGCTGGTCCAATTTATCAGAGGCAACGATTAGTTCAAGTAATACTTCAGAGAATCTCAGTCTTTACTCTCATTTGAAACCTAATCCTAAAATTCAACATTTGATTATTTTCTAGAAAAAAAATGCCTTGGAAACTGCACTTGGTTGGGAAAAAATGGCAATTGCATCTAACTACAGGTAAATAATTTGCCATCATAAGTGTCAAAATCTTTGCACTTGGTATAGTTAAGGTAGTATAATTCAAGCCTGAAAAGGAACTAAGTCGTTTTAAACTTTTCTACCCCTCCAAAAATCCATCCTGAACAGGTCTTCTTGCCACCCAACCAAAGGAATAATACATAGATAAGTAGTAAGAGGGACCCGTTCTGTGCCCACTTAATAGGGCAAACATGGGGGGCAGGGAACCACACTCTGCTGTTTTGGGGCAAACACACACAGGCTAAACACAAGCCAACAGATTGTAACTGGGACTGAGTTCTCAGATATGTTTAAGAAACATTGGAAAACATAGGTGGAAAGGCCATATGCACAAATGCACATAACACAGGCTACAAAGACCTCTGCAGCTTGAGCCACAAGGGCAAGAGGCATTGATTTTTACTGGAGAGGGCATATCAGGTTGCAGGAATGCACACATTTAATTTTTATGAGACTGATGGCTCACAGAAACAAAAAAAAAAATCCACTTTGTGACACATTAATGATGCCAGTGAAAGGCCACTTTAAAATAAAACAAAAGAAAAAGGCTTGATGGTGTTTTCAAAAGGTCTTTGAAAATAAACCATCATGCCACAAGCCACTCCGACATGTTCTGTGACACTTTCAGTCTGCTGGACAGAGAAATGTTACACCCAGGTTGCTTCTTCCAATCTTCTTATATAAATATGTGTACATGGTATTACTCACCCCTTTCTGGTTTCCGTAAAAAATATTTTTTCATTTTCTAGGTAGATCCAAGAGTCACCAATCTTTCAGCTCTCAGTCAGGAAGAACAAGCGAGCAATGGCAGAAATGTGGTTTCATACCAGAGCATCTTCTTCCAGTCAAATGTAATTTACAGCTGAGTGTTTGGTTCATCTGTCATATGAGAATTATATAACCCAACCACTTACCCTGAAAATAAATATGGGCTCCTCATTCAGGTAAATGAGATCGTTTCAGAAATAAATTGACTCCACCACTAAAACTTGCCGTTTGTAAAAAAAAAAAAAATGTTTGAAATGTTTCTGCTGATGAAGACGATGCAGCTGACACTTAAATTTAAGAGGCTGGTTACATGGCCCTCAGTCATATTAAGGCCCGCCCAGCAGAAGCCAAAGGCCACTAGAACTGGAAACATCTGATGATAACTTTGCTAAATCAACTCTCAGCTCTCATCAGTATGCAAAAATCTCCCAGGCCAAAAAAAAAAAAAAGTGGAGGAGAAAAGGTCAAAATGCACATTCCCACTGACCATCACACATCTGGAAACAAAACAACCTTGCCAAATGACACTGAATTTTTACAAGCCCACACAAGGCTTCTAACGACCCACCCCCTCCTCGGGAGCTCCCTTCATTTGAGCCTCACAACAGTCTTGTAAATTAGAGAAGGTATCATTTCCTTGTTTATAGATTGGGAAACTGAGGTGGCATGCAGTTATCTAAGTGTCCAAAACTCACAGCTAGTTAGAGGTTGAGGGGAGTGGGGGGGAAAGCCAGGTGGCCTAGGTGATAATTCCAGTATTCATTGAATCCCTCTGCTTTTAGAGGAATTACAACACATAGTCCCTACTCTTAAGGTGCATATGATCTAATTAGAAA
Organism: Piliocolobus tephrosceles; assembly: GCF_002776525.5. Classification (NCBI taxonomy): domain Eukaryota; kingdom Metazoa; phylum Chordata; class Mammalia; order Primates; family Cercopithecidae; genus Piliocolobus; species Piliocolobus tephrosceles. The sequence goes on from NC_045441.1 coordinate 52,515,013, forward strand.
AAATAAGACATTCACGTGCTAAATTAAATAACATTAACGCCATTCAAGAAAAATCATCAATGCCAAATACACATTGCTTTAACTATTGTCAACTCAGAGTCACATTCTATGAATTTATGGAATTGATGAAAAGATTCTTAATAAATTAACACCCAGTTCCAAACTTAAAATTGCACAATAAAAGCCAGGGCCATAGTTCAGCACATGTCATTTGTAAATTATTTGTATTCATATGACTTTCCTGCTGAATATCTAGGTAAACTGTAATAGTCTCAGGTATAATTATTTACCAGTAAACTAACCACCTCAGACTATATGACTCACATTGAAGGAAAAGTATGTTAATGTGGTTTAAAAATCAACAGCCTCAAATATTTAGCTATTTAATTATTGAGTTACAATAATCTATGGAGATACAACATTTTGTCTTTTTTCTTCTGTATTCTCTCTTCTTGGAGCTCCAAAATTTATAAATACTTTTAAAATCCTGTTGTTTCTATATTTTAAGAAATTCACTTAGCATGGAGTAAAATAATCATTATAAAGAAGCTGCTAAGATAATAGGCAGAAAAAAAGTCTACAAATAACTGGATCTGGGTGTTGAATTTTGGCATTTGATTAAAATTCTATAAAAAGGAATGAAATTAATAATCTAATCATTATAATAATTAGTAATTATATTTTCAGAGCCTCCAAGAATAATTAATTAGTGCATACCTTTGAAGTATTATTATCTCCATTATAAAATGAGGTGGTGGAGATGGAGCTGAGATGAGGAGTCACCTCTGGCCACAGGCAGAAGCAGCAAGTGGAATGTCAGATACCTGGAATTCCTGAGCCCCCAAGCCCTTGTTAACTAATTCTGCTCACTCTGAGCTGGCAGCAGGAAGGTCATTAGTTAAATGGCATAAACCAGAAGCCGTCCTTTCCTCTCCTCAACTATTTCTCTCAACTAGTGCTACTGACCTTCTAGAGGTCTCACAGGAGATTCTCTTCAGACGGTGGTTTCTTTGGCAGGCTGCCATCTAAAAGTGGAGTTGAGTAAAGTGAGATAAGTAGAAGTCTGGATCTTTTAAAAATTTTATTACAGTAGACGAAAGAAGAAAACAGAAAAATATAAGGAAGATTATAAATGAAGCTACAGGAAGCAGAAGTGGCATGATTCTGAATGTAAACTGTGTTCACATATTCACAGACTCATAAATCAACCACAAGAAATGAAGAACCACAAGAAATTTTTAAAACCTTTTTATACTGAAAACACAAGCTATACTTGTGCCTCTAGATTTTAAAGATAAAGGGTGCATATCCTTCCCATATTAAAAAGATGTAAATTTTGGGCGGGTGTGATGGCACGTGCCTGTAATCCCAGCTACTCAAGAGGCTGATGTGGGAGGATCCCTTGAGCCCAGGGGTTTAAATCTAGCCCGAGCAACGTAGACAGACCGTATCTTAAAAAACATTTTTAAATTGTAAATTTTGATAAGCAAAATATTGATACCCTGAGAGAAAAATGGCCAAAAAGCATAGACAAAGATGAACAATTCATAAATTGCCAGCAAATAAATGGAAATAATGTTCAATACCCCTTTAAATCAAATAAAAGCAAATTAAAACAATTTGTGACCTAATAAATTGGCAACTACTTCTTTTTGAGTACAATACCCAATACTCTTGGCTGAAAATCAGATATGATACGCACTATTGCATAGCCTGGATATTTGTGAGGCAATCAGTACAAGCTGTTGTGAAAGCAATTTAGCAAAATGTATCAACACCTACTCATTGGAATAATTCCTTTGGAAAAATAAGAGATGTAGATAAAGGGTTATGTGCAAGATGGCTTATCACAATATTATTTATTACCAGGAAAAGAATCAAAATAGACGATGCAACCAATATTAAGGAAAATGACTTAAGTAAATTATAACAAACAGAAAATTCTAAGGCTATTAAAATCATATTTTCAAAAAACAATTAAGACCTTGGGGAAATGTTCACAAAATAATAATAAGTAGAAAAAATTTAAACACAAAACTGCAAATATTCTATGAAATATAACTAGATGATATGGATGAAGACATATATGAAGGATACATACCAAAATCACCAAAAGTGATAATCTTTGTTTAGAATTTTCTTCTTCTTTTTTGTTTTCTACAATGAGTATTTTTGAATCAGAAAATGGTAAATTTATCGTTAAATTTTAAAAAGAAGAAAGTTGAGGGAATCCCTGAGCTTGAGATATAGTTATCATTTTTTCATGATTTTTGTTCAAGCCATCTAAAATCCCTTTATTCCTTTCTGACTCAGACAGAAACACACTAGAAAGATTTTAGGATTAGAATTGGTTGACTTCCAGTGTTAAGACTTAAGAACTTTTCCTTTCCCAGTTACTTTTTCAGGAAAAATAGATGGAGAGTGTTCTTCTCACAAGGTCAGCTTCAAGGCAAATTTGGAGGAAAGAGAAATTACCAAGACCACTAATTTGCACTCTCATTTGAAAATCCCAGATGACCACTATGTGCCTGCCGGCTTGCAAAAGAGCCACAAAACTGCGTACAAGTGACAGCCGTAGATGACACAACCGAAAAATGATTGCTGCTTGTTTGAGAAAATATGCACAGATTATGCCAAATGACTCCTACACTGGGTGTTTTTCTGAATGAATTTCTTGTAAGTTCTGTCACATGAAACTAATACTAGGAATCCCTATGATCCAAGGACCTTGTTCCAGATGCATCTACCACATTGTCCTTGCCATTGGCTGGGCAAAATATACAACGCTCCAACTCCGTGTAAAACACATTGCATAATTGTAACATCCTATTACAAAGTTTCAGTGCATACTTTTATCTTTGCCCAAACATGGCTTTTGGTTAATAGACATCAGAATCTCTTTCAGCAACAGCTCACTGCAATATAGCTAATGCAATCAGAATCAACAACAACAACAACAACAACAAAGCAAAAAAAAAAAAAAAAAGCATAGCTGTTTGCAGTCACCTCAAATCCTGCAAAGGTTCCCCATTGCATTTAGATGTAAATCTAAACAGCTATCTGCTCACCACACCTCCAGTGACCCAGGTCCCCAACCCAGAACTCATCTGGTCACACTCTCCCCTTGTCCACCACATTCTGCCCACACTGGCCTTTTTCCTTTTTCTAAACCATGGCAAAGCTCATTCTCATACCACTAGAATTCCTCTGTACCTAAAATTTTCTTTTTCTTTGTCTTCAAGCGATTGGAAGAGCTTTGTTTTCAGGTGTTTGTCAAAAAAAGTAATCAAGTGAATGGAGGATACATCAATCTGTGAACTGGCAAATGAAAATTAAAATATTTTTAATTTTGTTACTCTTGCTTAGGAAAGACTGACCCCAATTGTGTTCGCAGCCGCCGCCGCGCCGCCGTCGCTCTCTAACGCCAGCGCCGCCTTTCGCTTCGCGAGCTCCAGCCGAAGGAGAAGGGGGGTAAGTAAGGAGGTCTCTGTACCATGGCTCGTACAAAGCAGACTGCCCGCAAATCGACCGGTGGTAAAGCACCCAGGAAGCAACTGGCTACAAAAGCCGCTCGCAAGAGTGCGCCCTCTACTGGAGGGGTGAAGAAACCTCATCGTTACAGGCCTGGTACTGTGGCGCTCGGTGAAATTAGACGTTATCAGAAGTCCACTGAACTTCTGATTCGCAAACTTCCCTTCCAGCGTCTGGTGCGAGAAATTGCTCAGGACTTTAAAACAGATCTGTGCTTCCAGAGCGCAGCTCTCGGTGCTTTGCAGGAGGCAAGTGAGGCCAATCTGGTTGGCCTTTTTGAAGACACCAACCTGTGTGCTATCCATGCCAAACGTGTAACAATTATGCCAAAAGACATCCAGCTAGCACGCCGCATATGTGGAGAACGTGCTTAAGAATCCACTATGATGGGAAACATTTCATTCTCAAAAAAAAAAAAAAAAATTCTCTTCTTCCTGTTATTGGTAGTTCTGAACGTTAGATATTTTTTTTCCATGGGGTCAAAGGTACCTAAGTATATGATTGCGAGTGGAAAAATAGGGGACAGAAATCAGGTATTGGCAGTTTTTCCATTTTCATTTGTGTGTGAATTTTTAATATAAATGCAGAGGCGTAAAGCATTAATGCAAGTTAAAATGTTTCAGTGAACAAGTTTCAGCGGTTCAACTTTATAATAATTATAAATAAACCTGTTAAATTTTTTTGGACAATGCCAGCATTTGGATTTTTTTAAAACAAGTAAATTTCTTATTGACGGCAACTAAATGGTGTTTGTAGCATTTTTATCATACAGTAGATTCCATCCATTCACTATACTTTTCTAACTGAGTTGTCCTACATGCAAGTACATGTTTTTAATGTTGTCTGTCTTCTGTGCTGTTCCTGTAAGTTTGCTATTAAAATACATTAAACTATAAAAAAAAAAAAAAAGGAAAGACAGACCCTTGTTTACCTTCAATATTTGAAAGGTACCTCACAAATGCTTTCTTGCTAAATAGACAGTGTAAATGCCCAAGCATGAGCCAGTGCCACAAGCAAAAGAAAAAATCAGGGTTGTTTACTGATTGCAACTCAAAATCTAGAAGGCTTTAACACCAATTTTCCTTGTTGGTCTTAACTTTAACTGTCTCAGGGGAACAATGGTGCTACCTCTTTTATTTCTTTCATTTCAAATAGTGTGATATTATGAATGCCATAGATACAGCATTAACTCATAGTCCTGTTTACATGTATTGCTGTGGCAGGCAGTCTTTGAGATGTTCCCAGTGACCTATCTTCTGGTACAAACTTGTGTCATCTCCTTGCCATAGGTACAAGCTAAACCCAATGATGATGTGCTTCTAATGAATAGAATATGGCACATGGGATGGGATGTCACTTCAGTGATTTGAACCCAAAGAAAGACTGAGACTCCCATCTCTTGCTTTCTCCTCCTTGGAACCCTTGCTTGCTCCTGGGGAAGCCAGCTGCCATGCTGTGAGGTCCCCTATGGAAAGCCCCCAGTAGTAAGGAACTAATGTCTTGGGTCAACAGCCAGCAAGAATCGGAAGCCAGTCAACAGCCACACAAGTGAGCTTGGTGTGGACCACCTGAGGCCTGCAGGTGAGTCTGGAGGGAGATCTTCCCCTACTGAGGTTTGGGGTGACTACAGCCCTGGAAGATATCTTGATCACTGTCTTGTGACAGATCCAGAGCAGAGACACAAAGAAACCACACCCAGATTCCTGACCCACAGAAACTCTAAGATAATAAATGTATGTTGTTAGGGGGACAATGCTAATTTGTCATACAGCAATAGCTAACTGTTCCAATTGTTTACAAACTAAGTTACATACTTGACATTTTCTTTCTTTTTTTTTTTATTAGGATGCTAGCAAAAGAAAACTTAACCCCCTAAATTATAAGGGTAAAACCTTAGATTGTATGGGGATGAAGAATATTCAGAACTAGAAAAAATTAACCAGTATTTATTCCCAAATAACTATATTTTGCTACGTCAATCGTAACAGCCGCTCATAATTTGTACAGCATTTTAAAATCCAAGTGGTGTTTTCACATTCACGGTCATTGACTCCCCTTGAAGAGGCTGTGAAGTAGGTATCATTATTATGCCCATCTTACAGAAGAAGAGATTGAGACTCATTCGATTTCAAAAGTTCCTTGAAAGCAAGGACCTCCTCTCTCTTCTTGGCCAGCGCTTCCCCAGTGCCTAGCTCCACGCTTAGCACTGCAAATGCTCAACTCGATACACATTCATGGAGTGGATGCCTCCCACAGCAATGTTAACTATAAAGATGGGGCCTCTTTCATGAATTCCCCAACAAACATATTCATACATCAATCGACCAATAATGTCTCTACATACACGTGTAATGTGTAATACACAAATATGTATCCATGGAGCCAGGGTGTGTGTTTCCAAACAACACAGGCACCTCTGAAAGCTTACTCCAGCTTTTTTAAAGACAGTAAAGAGATCATTCCCTCATGTAATCCTGTTTTACATACAGCCCTGCGCTGCCAAAGACAGAGACCTAGAGCTCTTTTGTAAGCTAACAAGCCTTTCCTGGTAAATCAAATCTCTTTCTTTCATTATCATTTCCTGTCATCTCCCAGGATGAGGCTGGAGGCAGCAAAGGAGGTGCCAGCCAGCTCAGATCCCGACACAATGCCTCTAACCCTTCTCTGTGCCCCCAACACCTTGGTAAACTTGGCAACTAGAAAGTAATAGGCCTTGTCAAAGGTCACTATAAAATAGCCTCAGGCGATGCTGGATGAAAGTGTCCATAGAAATGCAACAAAGTAGCTGACCAGGAAACAGGAGGTGGGCGATTTTGATTAGGAAGTTTATATAAGCCTTAAATTCCTTTTCTTTTCAGAGTTTCAGTCAAGCAAGAATTCAATTCCCAATCACAGCCCAGTCCCTCCTCAAATAGTACCTATTAAAAAAGCATTTGTTCCCAAGGCATGTGGAGCCATCAAATTAAGAAGATAAGAAAACCAGTAAGGATGCTTCCTCTTACCAGGAAAGGAGGTGCAGCGCATTGTGTGTAAAGTATTACATTAGTAAACTCATCGGTTCTTTCAGCAAATATTGAAGAAGTGTCTGCCATGTGCCAGATGCTGAGAAAATGGTGATGAACAAAACATGCTTGATTCCTGACATTTCAGATTTTAGATTCTGGTGGGAATGTGGATTTTAATTATTTTAGGCCGGGCGCAGTGGCTGACACCTATTATCCCAGCACTTTGGGAGGCCTAGGCGGGCGGATCACCTGACGTCAGGAGTTCGAGACCAGCCTGGCCAACATGGTGAGACCCCATTTCTACAAAAATACAAAAATTAGTTGGGCGTGGTAGCGGGTGTCTGTAATCCCAGCTACTCAGGAGGCTTAGGCAGGGAGAATCGCTTGAACCAGAGAGGAGAAGGTTGCAATGAGCCGAGATTGCGCCATTGTACTCCAGCCTGGGTGACAGAGTGAGACTCCATCTCAAAAAAAAAATTTTATTTTAATTAAACTAAACATCACACAAAGGAATATAAAATTGATTTAAGTGCCATGGAGGAAAAGTTCAGGACATATTGAGATTGGGAAACCCGGGAAAGCATGGATGGTCTAGACAGAAGGGGCAGCACATGCCAAGGCCCTGAGGCTGAGGAAGCCGTGGTCCCTGTGAGGACCTGACATCCCAGCGTGGCTGGGGCTCACTGCGGAAAGAGCTGTATGCTGTGAGATGGGGCTGGCCTATTTGATGCCTGAGACTATGATCCTGATTCTAACTCTATCTGCAGCTGAGACCCCTTCCCTGAATTCCACTCTCAGCATCTCACTTTGTCTCAGCATCTGTTTACATACAACATGCCCAAAACTGAACTCCTGGTCTCCTGCACTGATCCTGTTCTAGCCGCCATCTTCCCCATCTCAGTTGATGACAACTTCATCCTTCCAGTGTCTCGGGTCAAGCACCTTAATATCTTCCCTGACTTCTTACTTATCTTCACAGCCAATCCATCGGCAAGTCCTGCTAGTTTTACCTTCAAAATAAGCCATAATCCAACTCTTTCTCACCACTTCTCCCAGAACCTACCCAGTCCAGCCCACCATTGTCTCTTGCCTCCTCATGGGTCTCCCAGCTGCCACCCTTGCTCCTACACAGTCGATCCTCCAACCACGATGGAGGACTTTATAAGTGATGGATGCTCTACCCAAAACTATCCAACGGTTTCCTACCTAGCTGAGATTAATATACAGAGTTCATGGCATGTTTAAAGTCCCTGCATGATCAGCCACCCAGCAGCTCCCACTGCCTCCCTCTTTGTCTCCACATCTGCTTCCTTGCAGTTCCTCAAGCACACTGTCCAAAACAGCAGGGCCCTTGTACCAAGCAGCCCCTTACCTAGAAAGCTCCTTCTCCGCATCTCCATGGGAATTCCTCCCTTCCCCGGTGGCTCTCCTCTCATATGTCACCTTATCTGAAAGTTCATCTTCCTGGGCTATTCCAACTGCAACATGAAAGAGCACACTTGATCCACTTCCCTGGTCTTATCTTTCTTTTTAGCACTTACTACTATATTAGGTATTATTTACCTATCTACATGGAGATTTTGTTTATTTTGTTCACTGCCATATCCTTAGAACCTGGAAGAGTCCTAGCTAAAGAGAGCAAAGATCCACTTTTAGTGATGCCCTTGGCTGGGTTATCACAAAGCCATCTCCAGAAGTCCTTTTGTATAATATTATAAACCCAGAAAGGAAATAGATTGAGTGCCTAGTGTCTTACTAAGATTGAGGCTTTGGAAATGCAAGAGGAGAGACAAGTCTGGCTAGGAGGAGTGAGGAGAAGGGCAGGATTCATGGGAGGGAGGTCAGTCTCTGGAGGAGGAGCGCAGACCCCAAGTCCCTGGGACAGGCACCATGGGGACATAGAATGCATTGAGAGGCGGGAAGGCAGAGATAGAAGGAATAAAGTGTGCGTATCCAAAACAAACTCGGTTTCTGTCACAACTATGCCTAAGCTCAACCCTAAAGGAAGATTTTTCAACCAGCCTAAGGGAAAGGAGACTAATATCGTCAGAGTATACATTTCTCTTGCCAAAAGATTGGTCATGTGTTTTTTAGAACCATTTTTAAAAAATCCACAGCAACATTAAATGTCAAACAATAGGGGTTGGTTAAGAAATTATGGCATAGCAACTCAATGGAATATTATGCATAATCATAGTTTTGAAAACTATGTAGCAACATGAAAACATGTCTGTGGTATAGTTTTAAGTGAAGGAAGCAGAATTTTAAAATATGTCTATGCTCTGATTAAAACTATTTACAAATTATATTCCTCTCTGGACAAAGAATGCAAGAGAATGTAAAAATGAAAAATCAGTTTTTTCTTAGGGTTATAAGATTCTCGGTGATGGATTCATTCACCTCCATTTTTGATTTCTAAAGTATTATGACAGTTGTCTTTAAGCAACAGAGTTTAAAATTAAAGTGATACTGAGAGAAGGGGACTTCATCAGTATACCTAAAAAATCTTCCTAGGATGGTCCTCCAGGAACACTCACTAGGCTGGTTAACATCTCATGTTGGTTCTAGGAAGTCTATGGCAACAATGAGTGAGTGTCTCTTTAGTCAGTTCATGCAAAATTAATTTGCATCTACTATGTGTAACCATCTACTCTATGCTAATTCAATGAAAGAAGTCAAAATTAAGCAAGATTCAGTTCTTGCTGTCATGAAGCTTATAATCCAGGAGAGGGAATTTATGAAAAACACAAAAGTAATCACAATAGAAGATACATTTTTTAAAAACCATAAGAAAAAGATTAACAAAGCACTAAGGAATTAATTAATTTTGCATTCTGCTTTTGGTTTTGCAGATCAGGAGATGATGACTGAGATGGGCCTTGGAGGGTACTGTTTTCACAGGCAGGAGGTGAATGTAGCACATCTAGGTGAATGTATGCACGTGTGTGTGTGGAACCACTGTACTAGAGGATCGCAGATGTTCCAGGGAAGAAGAGATTTTGAATATGCCAGAGAGGCACTCAACACAAACCACAGTGGATCTGTCTTGAATATGGGGTACACCTACAAGGATGTGGTTAAGACTGGCCTAGGGGCCTTGAAACAGGGCACCAGCGAAGGTTCTTGAGAAGGGAAATGGGATGTTCAAATCTATACAAGAGAGCAATTCTTGGTAGCTAGAATGGACAGAGTATGAGCTCAGGGACCAGACAAAACTGGAACCAAACCCAACTCCTCCATTTACTGGTTTTGTCCCACTGGGCAAGTCCCTTAACCTCTAAGCCTTATTTTCCTTAGCTATAAAAAGGGGTAACTGTAGCCCTTTGCTAAGTTTGTTATGAAGGTTAACATAGTAGAGCAGGACAGGAGTCTCACTAAAGACACAGTAAATAATTCTCCCTACAGTTAATAGGAGGAATTGGGTTAGAAGGAGACGGGGCAAAGACATTGCTAAGGCAGAGTCCAGAAGATGCGACAATGATATGTTCACTACTACCAAGGAAAAGGGCCAAGTCAGTGAAGGGCATGAAGCTTCAATCTGGGGGTCCAGAGGACAGTGGTGGCCCTCACTGAAATGGGTGTGTCAGAAGGAGAACTGGTATGAGGATGAGTTTGTGTTTGAACAATTTCAAAATTAAGGAAAAGCAGCAATCCATTTAGAGGAAAATGTCAAAGGTGCAGCTGGAAGCGAAGGCCATTGCCCAGGAGAGAGGTGCAAGCTGGAGATACATACAATAAATGCTGCAAGACTGAGGTCTGAAATGCTCTATCAACATCTACTCATTCTAAATATGCAGAGAAGCTGTTGGATCAAAATACCCTATTTGGCATGTATTCTGACTGAATTTAGCAGCCCATGTTTTCCTCCATGATGTGCTATCTTTTTTTAACAGCTTTGTTGAGACCTAATTCACAGACCATACAATTCACTCACTTAAAACATGCAATCTAATGGCATTAGAATATTCAGATTGTGCAACCATCACTACAATTTTAGAACATTTTCATCACCCCCAAAAGAAATCACATACTCTTCAATGGTCACCCCTGAACTCCCCACCCCATCCCCAGTCCTAGGCAATCATGAATCTACCTTCTGTCTCTAGATTCGCCTATTCTGGACATTTCCTATGTATGGAATTATACAATATATGGTCCTTTACGGCTGGATTCTTTTTCTGAGCATGTTTTCAAGGTTCATTCATATTATAGTATATATCAGTAGTTTTTTTATAACCAAGTAATATTTCAATATATGGATGTACCATATTTTGCTTATCTACTCAACAGTTGATGCACTTTGGATTATTTCCACATTTTTGGCCATTAAAAATAACCCTCATAGGTAGTGATGCTGGACATCTTTTCATGTGCTTACTGGCCATTTGTGTATTTTCTTTTAAAAATTTTCTGTGACAAAACAGTCTGTACAACAAACCCTCGAGACATTGAATTTACCTATACAACAAACCTGCACATGTACCCATGAGCCTAAAATAAAATTTTTTAAAAAACTGTCTAGTCAGATCTCTGTCCATTTTAAACTGAGTTGTCTTTTCATTATGATGTGTTTCTAAAATGCAGAATTTTGCTTTTTCATTGTGCAAAACAAAGGTAGCACATACACATAAATTATTCATCAACAACCAGAAAATCAGAATTTTTTTCCTTCCCACATTGAAACATTTATACCTAACCGTGTGTGTGTGTGTGTGTGTGTGTGTGTGTGTGTGTGTGTGTGTGTGTTTATGGGAATGGGTGATTTTTGTCCTTGTCAGTAAATATTAGCACATCCAAACAATAACTGTTAAGGCTGCCAGAGTAGCAGACTATACTTCTATTTAATTCTTTCTTCTTAAGGTTAAAAGTTAGTGTTACCCTTTTAGCATTGCTCTTTTAAAAATCCTGGGGACAAATTCAAGGCCAAACCAAGGATAATGCTTACATTAGCAAAAATTCGTCAGTCAGTGCAACACGTATGTATCTGTTTTTAAGGGTAGGCTTGTTTTCCTGTGTTTTGCTAGCTTTGTCCATAGTTGGTAATTAACATGTGGGTCCCCATCTCCGAAGACTTGTTCCAAGTTTTTCCAGGGATCTATCTGAGGTTTATTTTCAGCATGTGCTAAAAAAAAGTCTGATTATAAAACATATCACTCTCAATCTGCCAGTTCTAGAGTCGCATTATTACCTGACCTGGGTGCTGCCTGCTTGCTGGGCATACCTGCTGTGGTGGTTTGAATTGTGCTCACCTTAAAGGAGATATGTTGGAGTCCTAATTAAGTCCCAGAAAGTGACTTTCTTTGAAGATAAAGTATTTGTAGAGGTTATTAAGGTAAAATGAGGTCATTAGGGTGGGCTCTCATGCAGTATGACTGACATCCTTATAAAAAGAGGAACTTGGAGACAGCTATATGAAGGGAAGATCACGTGACGTCACAGAGAAGACAGAAGAAGGAAGGAGGCCTGGAACAGATTCCTCCTCACGGGCCCTGGGAAGGAACCAACCCTGTCAATAGCTAGATTTCTGACTCCCAGCCTCCAGAACTGTGACAGAATAAGCATCTGTTGTTTAAGCCCCCGAGTTTGTGCTACTTTGCTACAGCAACCTCAGGAAGCTAACACTCCCAGCCATGCCCTAGACCCCCTGAGTGCCAGAGCTGTGGCTGCCCTGGGCAGAGGGGGTGCCTCTCTCCCTGTGGAGCCACTCTCTGGGAGAAGTTATCAAAGTTGTACTGCCATGGAACCCAACAATGCACTGTACCTTTCAGTTAGAGTTGCTTTTGGCGTTTCTGTTCACAGCCATTTTCTGTTCTCAGGATGCAGACACAAGCCCATGGGCACTGGGCCAGAACCCATCCCCCAATTCAGCACCACAAAGGATGACCCAGACTTTCTTATTGGGTCAGGCTTATCCTGACTCCATTTCCCCACTCTCTGGTCCCCTCATCTTCCAGTTAATCAATCCCCAAGTCATACTGCTCTTGCCTCTTACATGGCTTTTGAACCTGGCATCATCATAGCTGAAGCCCTCATCACCTCTTGCCTGGATAACCACAATAGCCCTTAATTGGGTTTTCTGTCTCCAGGCTTGCACCCCCTCAGCCTCCTCCTGAAACACTAAATTGCAGTGACTTATTTGGTACAAGTTCTATGAGGAGTGGGCTTATGTCTGATTTTGATCATGTATCCCTGTACCCAGCACATAATAGATGCTCAGTTAATATTTAATGAAGGAAGGGATGAAGGAAGGAAAGGAACTTAGGCTCAAACAGGGTGCCGATATTTGTGTTGGAAAGGAGCTGCTTGGTTTATTTGCGGTTGTTGCTGCTTCTTAGTAACAAAGAGCACACTTTGTTTCATAAGTATATGTGGCTAGCATGTAGGCAGAGGGGACGGACAAAGAGAAGCAGGAGAAAAGGATGAAGGGAGGGAAAGATACCTGAATTCCAGTTATATGTCTGGCACTTACTTTAGCTGGGACTGCACATACCACTTAAGTCCTGGGATTCTTAGTTTCTGCATCCATCAAAATGGGAAGGATAATATCTGTCCTCCATATTTCACTGTGTTGTCATATCACTCTAATAAGACAATTTCTATTAAATTACTTTGAAACTCCTAAACAATGTAAGGTGTTATTAATCAGTGATTGTCTAGGTATGGGCTATTGGGCAAACAGGCAGTTACTCTCATAGAGAAACACAAATGAGAATCCAATGAATGTGAATTTCCATTCCTGATTATACACATCACCGGAAGTTCATTAGCTCTGGTTACTTTCTTAGCTTAATACATGTAATGTATGCACCAACACATGTAGGATGAACCACATGAAACTGATCATATTCATTCAACCACAGCAATTTTAAGTTTATGTGTCCATATAGCCAGTGCATTGGTAAGCATCATCATTGAGCCCAGAGATTTTTTTCATTCTGGAGTCCATGGCTTCTGGGTCCATGAACCTTCTCATGAACATTTGCTGATGTGTTATTTTTCTGTAAACTAGCTCGTAGCTTTTACCTAATTGTTTAAAGTGTTCATAATCCAACAAAGCCAGGAACAACTGACCCAGCCCTCCTTCTTACTGCTTCCAGAAACTCTTCTTATAATAATTCTGACACCCCACGCCAGGGAGGTCACTACTTTCTGAGACAGTCCTTTCCATGGATGTATAGGTTCACTTGTTCCAAAATTCTTCCCTCTTTGGAGCCAAAAGAGCAAACACAGTAAACCCTATCTCTCCACACAGCAAACTGTCTCCTTCCCGCAGTTTTCACTGTTTTACCCTGAAGCACAGAGGAAGTCAGAAATAGTATCCTTTTGTCCACAGACTGTTCCTTGATATTATGCACAAGCCTGGGTCTCCTCCTTTCTGAGTTAAATATCTCTAATTTCCTCCACCATTCCCCCTGTGATCTGTCTCCAAAATTTTCAACTCCCAGGTTGTCCCCCACAAAGCAACTTCTCATTGGTCAGTGTTACTGTGAAGTGTGGGTTTACATTCCCTGATATAAACTACAAGGCTACTTTGCCTGACTTTTTTCATTGATCTCATTTAAATATATATATATATATATGCATACATACACACACACACACACCAAAGGCAATCAAGTAAATTTCTTAAAAACTGCTCAAATAAGGTCAAATGCATTTTCAAATGGAATGATACAGATTTCTACACAGAGGGCTCACCCAGATCCAAGCCAGAAAAGAGGCATGCAGTGTTACGTACCTAGCTTTTAGCTACCCTGGATACTCCTATGTGTCAAAATCACTTCACGCACATACCAATGTCATCTCTCTACATTATCCCAAAGTGCAAAAGTCCTGTTTAGATTTTTGACCTTCCCATTATGACAGTAAAGTGGAAGCATCTCCAAAATCTCACAAATCACCACTAAAGAACTTACATAACCAAATACCACCTGCTCCCCTAAAACCTACGGAAATAAAACATTTTAAAATATGGTATATGTATACCATGAAATACTACTCAGCCATAATAAAGAATGAAATCATGTCTTTTGTAGCACCTTGGATGGAACTGGAGGCCATTACCCTAAGTGAAGTAACTCAGGAATGGAAAACCAAATTTCTGGATATTCTCACTTATGAGTGAAAGCTATGCTATGGGGTATGCAAAGGCAGACAGAGTGGTATAATGGACATTGGAGATTCAGAAGGGGGAAAGGTGGGAAAGGGTGAAGAACAGGAATCACCTATTGGGTACAATGTACAGCGTTCCAGTGATAGAGGTACTAAAAGCCCAGACTTTACTGCTACATAAGTCATCCATGTAACCAAAACCACTTATACCCCTAAAACTATTGAAATAAAAATAAGTGAATGCAAATTTAAAAAAACAAAACAATACAAAAATTAAAGTGGATGCATCTAGCTTGAAACAAATGGTCTGTACATTCTATTTTCCCCCATCTGGGGAATGGGTACAAGCAAACTTTTCCCCCATTTCTAATAACTGTGGTAAAATACATATAACATAAAACTTGCCACTCTAACCTTTTTTTTCTTTTTTTTTGAGAGGGAGTCTTGCTGCGAAGCCCAGGCTGGAGTGCAGTGGTGTGATCTCAGCTCACTGCAGCCTCTGCCTCCTGTGTTCAAGCGATTCTCCTGTCCCAGCCTCCTGAGTAGCTGGGACTACAGGCATGCGCCACCATGCCCAGCTAATTTTTTGTATTTTTAGTAGAGATGGGGTTTCACCATATTGGCCAGGCTGGTCTTGAACTCCTGAACTCAAGTGATCCTCCTGCCTCGGCCTCCCAAAGTGCTGGGATTACAGGAGTGAGCCATCATGCCCAGCCTCACCTTAACCATTTTTAAGTGTACAGTTCAGTAGTGTTAAGTATACTCACACTGTTGTACAACCAATCTCCAGAACCCCCTATGTTTTTAAACAAGCATTACATAACTACAACTATGTGAAGGAATATAAGACTTCTAAATAGATCTCCTAAAATATCTTCTAAATGTTAATTAAAGATAAAGCAGCCACATGATTTACTCTAAAGCCTTCCTTTTAAAGATACAACCATGTTTGTGCTTAAAAAAAAGGAAAAAAGAAAGAAAGCACATTTCCTGGAAAGGATAAAAATGAACTTTAGGTTAAAGACTCAGCCTGTCTGTCTTAAGAATGTCCATTCCAAAGGGCATGTCAAGTAATTATATGTACTCTTTTTCTCCCTGATTTTTGTAAGCACTTCCAAAGCACATGGAAAAAAAACAAAAAAAAATTGTACTTTGCCCATGCTGCCTCCATCCAATCAGCAGACATTCCTGTTTTGTTTTGGTTTTTTAGTGTTTTGAATGGTTTGGAGATCAGCATGGGTGTTTAGCAAAAAGTACAATTCCAAATTACATGCTGCTTCATGGTGCCAAAACACTGCACCCTCATCTTTGATGACGTCAACACAGCACAGCCCTAAGAATGGCGGTGGTTAGTCATCCGATTTTGCAAAACTGGAAGACAAAATTGTAAACAATGTGTGCTTAGACAGGCCTTCTTAGAAAAAAGGAGTGTCTTAAATATGGTTTCAATTTTTTTAATTTCACTATATCTTTTAATCAACAATATGTATCTGAGTCAATGTTACAAATAGATACTTGTCCAATAGAAGTTACAGTTTATCCATGGACTTCCTAAAGAAGATGATAAGTACATTTGCAAGTGTATGCCCTACTAACATTGTGGTCCTCACTGGCCCAGGTTTCTATGTATACACATATTTATTTTCATATAAGCATAAACACCATAAGCATGAATATGTATAAATATTAAAATTGCTTTAAATTTAGAATGATGCTTGGAGAAAAGAAGCCAAAATAATGGCTCCCTGGCACTGGTCAAAAATTGCACTATTAATCAATATCTCACCCATCAAAGACACAGAAATGCAGACAGAGACTGCAAATGGCCAAGCCCAACCTATTATCATTATTAGGAGAAAACAAAAACCAAATACTCAAACACAGATGGCTCCAGACCAAGTGTGAAGACAGTACATTGGCACGACAAGGGCTAAAGTGTTTTATAAAAGATAATTTAGGAGCTAGGGCTAGAGTCTATCTTGCTCAATAAATGAATACGTACAGGCCTTTGCTTTCAATCCCCAAAACAGATGAGTAATTTACATCATTAATCTCATTGTCTCTCCACACAATCCTTTTAACAGTCAATCACAAAGTAGCCTGAGAGAAAGTTTCCCTGGATACTACCAAAAACACAGGTTTGCAACAGATGTCTCCATGCAACTTTTAAAACAGATTCCATGTTAAGAAGTTAATATATCCTTGTGTATTTACTAATCAATCCAGGTACATGTAGCCTGAAGCTGGGAAGTAAGAGATATTAGCAAGGAAACCTTTTAACTGCAAAGAATGCATGGGAAAGCATCAGAAAGAATGTTATTTATAAATACAAAGACAAGTGCAATAGTACAAGCAATTGGAAAATCCCTGCTTGGAAGCCACCCAAAGCAGTGCTTCTATCTGGCATATCTGGAATACATGGCACTAATAAATGTGAGCTCTTTTCTCCTACTGACCAACCACCTAATCAATGAGCAGGATGCCTAGCCTTGGCAATCTCTTAGTTTTCCCATCTATAAAATGGGGATTAGAGCTATGTGTTAATAAATGAAGGCTAACATTCTTCCGATGAATGACATTACAGAAAACACAAATATCACCATGAAATGTAGAAAAACATGTAATTTTACATTTAAAACTAGTTTATAGTCATGCTTTAAAGGCGATATGGTCGAATAGACATGTATTTGGAAATAGATGACTCTGCAGGGGATAAGGAGAGAGAGGGTCAGAGTGAAATGACTCATGAATTTGGGGATGCAGAGGATCTCTGCAGCATGAAGTCACAAGGGACTGACACCAAGGTCTCTCCTCCCCTCCACAAACAATTCTGTCTGTAGACTTTGCAAGAAGGTGCGTGAGGAGTTTGGAAATTATTTTTTATTTTATACTTGTTGCATCCTTTAGTGAATGTACAGACTGGTGTATTATTAAAAACAGGTATATTAAAATAAAGCATTCTGATGTGCATTGAAAAATATTGATTCTTCTAATATTTTAAAAGGTGATAAATAAAAATGAATACCTTAAGTCTGGGAGGTTACAACTAACATCTTGACATGAGCAATTCTGGTCTAGGCAATAACACAAGCTTGTTAAAAGCTTGGAGGGAAGAAAATTGTGGGGGATCCAGATGTCTTAACTGGAGTAAAAATCTACCTCCCCAAACAACTAAAGGCATGTATCTGGGGCAAAAGAGTAAGCTGGCAAAATACTGTAATTGAAATGTGAGGATCCTGACCTTTTCCAAAACAGAGAGTTTCTACGAGGCTACGTGTAAATCAAATCCTAAATTAAGATTTCTAGGGAAGCAGACCACTTAAAACACCCACATTTGAAAGTTATGCAAAACAGAGCTCATTTGTGGTGCAAAGAATTATCGTCTAAGTTATTCATTCTGTAAATTTTAATCTTTATCAGTTATATTTTCTTAAATATGTGTTGCAGGGTACGGCAAGCTTGTAACAACCGCTTGCTGCCCTTGAACTCTGAATGAACGCTTTACTGCAATCCCTTTCCTTAAATAGAATCATAGAATATTAGGGTAGAAGATTCCTTAGAGATCAGTTAGAACTGTGGTTCTCAACCTCTGTGACACATTGGAAACACTTGTGGAGCTTTTAAAAGATACAGAGGCCCAGGCCTTCACCCCAAACCGATTAAAGCAGAATGTCAGAGTGGAAGGGTGTCGGTGTTTTTTAATAAGTTCCACAGGTGGTACTATTGGGCTGCCAGGATCATAAACCACTGATTTACCCTGGGTTGTCCGATACCATAGTCACTGACCACACATGGATATTTAGCACTTGAAATGTGGCTAGTCCAAATTGAGATATGCTGTAGTTGTGAAATACACACTGGATTTCAGAGAGAGAGAGAGAGAGAGAGAATGTAAAGTAGTACATTAACACTTTTATACGGATTATATGTTTAAATGATAATATTTTGGATATATCAGGTTAAATCAAAGTGTTATTAAAATGATTTCACTTGTTTCTTTTTAACCTTTTTAATGCGGCCACTAAAACATTTAAAATGGCACATGTGGTTCACATTTGTGGCTCTCACTACTGGACAGTGCTGGGTGAGCCCAACATTCTCATCACAAATGAAGAAACTGAGGCAGAGATGCATAACAGCTCTAGGTAGCTCTCTGGGGATTGTGTCCCTCCTGCAGTCTCAGGCTTCTCATTGTTGCAGAGCCACGAATGGACAAAGCTTGTTATGCCATCAGGCGAATTTCAACTCTTCTTTCCCTCCCCCTTTTGTTTTCCTAATTGTTTCTTCTAAGATTTGACATAAAAATCTATCTTCCTTACGGAAAAATATCCCTGCTCTACTGTGTACACATTTGTGACTTGTTACTGCAGGATTATTCATCAAGGCAGAGTAGTTGAAATGGATGTTAAAAAATGAATCTAGGGAAACACTAGCAGAAGGAAAATGCAGAGAATAGACAGAGAAAACATTTTGTCATGCTATAGTTTAGAAGATGACCCTGGAGGCCTCCAGCATTCTGACAGTCACCTTCGACACCGGATTATTCCCTGATATGATTTTAGAAGCTTGAGCCTATAATATTGTTTTTCCTTCTAGGAGTCAGTGTTTTTCTGCACAATGTTGTCATTGCAGTGAGGCAAATCAGACCCTCCGTAATGGTGCGCCACACCATAGCCAGATACCCTGGCGGAAACGGACTTTATCCCAATGCCTTCTACTCTCTGATGCACGAATTAATACCTGGCCAGCCAGAAGCCAACTTACTTAAAGAAGAAAATCTTGTTTTGTTAAAGTGAAATGGTCCTACCAGATCTGGCAAATAGAGATTACACCTATTTCTTCCAGTAGTCAGCTAATTCAAACAGAAACAAAGATTTTTTTTGTTGCATATATCTTCCCCCTTGGGAAGCCAACAGAGAGAGGACTGCATAAAACTGGCTGAAATGTGCTATATTTGACAAATCATGCCTGCAACACAGGAACTCCTCAGTGTAATAAAAGAATAAAAAGAGACCTGAATTCTGATATAAAACCTCATGCAAACAGCTGGAGGGGAAACCTGTGGGTGAGGCCAAACAACACATACAGTAGATACATTCAAGATTTCTATTTAGACATTGTTATTCCCCATCTTAAATACAGCACAGCCTAAATATCATCTTAAATCAAATGTGTGGTGCTCTAGAGCCCTCTGTGTTGCGTGCATGAATTTTTTTAGTTATGATTGGTCAAGTTTTGCCAGTCAGACCTCAAAGAACATACTTCCAGACTCAATTCACTTCTCACCACCTCCAAACACACTCATATATATCCACCTGGAAAGATAATGTATTATAGACAGATCCTAGGCAAAAGTACACCTTCTAGAGTGAAAACATCACCCGTTTCTCTATTTGACAAAAAAAGGTTATTTATTTTAACTTTAAATAATATTTCAGATCCTGTCCTCAGAGATGATAAAGAAAAGACAGGAAGTAGAGAAAGTCACTGCCTTATTCTTGAGACAGTCTTTCAGACCATTTTTAGTCTGCCTGGTTTTTACTCTCAAATGAAATCTGGATGGTGTGGTTTTACAGAGTATGTCTAATAACAATGATGATAAAAGGAGAATTTAAGTTAAAATTAATTAAGGAGGCCCATATTAGAAAAACTAACATTGCAGATATTATATAAGAATAAATGAGCTTCTGCACAGCAAAAGAAACTACCATCAGAGTGAACAGGCAACCTACAGAATGGGAGAAAATTTTTGCAATCTACTCATCTGACAAAGGGCTCATTTCCAGAATCTACAAAGAACTCAAACAAATATACAAGAAAAAAACAAACAACCCCATCCAAAAGTGGGGAAAGGATATGAACAGACATTTCTCAAAAGAAGACATTCATACAGCCAACAGACACATGAAAAAATGCTCATCATCACTCGCCATCAGAGAAATGCAAATCAAAACCACAATGAGATACCATCTCACACCAGTTAGAATGGCAATCATTAAAAAATCAGGAAACAACAGGTGTTGGAGAGGATGTGGAGAAATAGGAACACTTTTACACTGTTGGTGGGATTGTAAACTAGTTCAACCATTATGGAAAACAGTATGGCAATTCCTCAAGGATCTAGAACTAGATGTACCATATGACCCAGCCATCCCACTACTGGGTATATACCCAAAGGATTATAAATTATTCTACTACAAAGACACATGCACACGTATGTTTATTGCGGCACTATTCACAATAGCAAAGACTTGGAATCAACCCAAATGTCCATCAGTGACAGACTGGATTAAGAAAATGTGGCACATATACACCATGGAATACTATGCAGCCATAAAAAAGGATGAGTTTGCGTCCTTTGTAGGGACATGGATGCAGCTGGAAACCATCATTCTTAGCAAACTATCACAAGAAGAGAAAACCAAACACCGCATGTTCTCACTCATAGGTGGGAACTGAACAATGAGCTCACTTGGACTCGC
>NC_045441.1:52536242-52557717 GCF_002776525.5 Piliocolobus tephrosceles
ACCAAACACCGCATGTTCTCACTCATAGGTGGGAACTGAACAATGAGCTCACTTGGACTCGGGAAGGGGAACATCACACACTGGGGCCTATCATGGGGAGGGGGGAGGGGGGAGGGATTGCATTGGGGAGTTATACCTGATATAAATGATGAATTGATGGGTGCTGACGAGTTGATGGGTGCAGCACACCAACATGGCACATGTATACATATGTAACCTGCACGTTATGCACATGTACCCTAGAACTTAAAGTATAATAAAAAAAAAAAAAAGAATAAATGATACTACAGCTTTTATGATTAAGGTATTCATTCCAAAGATCTGATAAAAATTTGTCTTTGAAAGATTAGTCATCAAAAGGTTTGAAAAGAGCAAAGGATACAGAGTCATGGGTTATGCCCCATTTCTGACAAGGGCATTTATGACAGGAGCACCCGACCCGGAGGCAGGGACCAGGCTTCTCAGCCTGGTTTGGCTCTTGCTAGCTCTGGGCCTTGGGTGAGCCAGGGGTCTCTTCTGCAAAATGAAAAAGTTGGTCTATCAATCTGAGGCTCTCCCCTAGCCCTACCGTCCCCATAAAGGCATAAGCCTTTGTATCTCACCATCAGAATCTCTAGGCCTAAAGGAACTCCCTCTAAAATCAGTTCTAGTCAAATGCCAGCCTGGTAGTTTTCAATCCTTGTTAAGGATTGAAATCCTAAAATCCTTTTAGGGTTAAGATCAGAAATGTGACCTTAAGGAAATAGAAGAAAGCAGCTGAAATACATATTTTTAAAGTGATAAACTGATTCTGATCTATTTCTCGGGGGGCAGAGGTGAACTTGGAAAAAATAAATATTGAAATGTCAATATAATATCTTACATATTCAAGAATTTATCCTAAACTTTATCTTTTACTGGGAAAGTCCCAGAGTCCTCAATAAGAGCTTCAAAAATTTTAGTTGGGTTTCTGGAAGAATGCTATTACTATCTGGAAATTTCTAAAAGGCCTCTCTCTTTAAAAAAAAAAAAAAATCCTATGCTAAATCTATGATTTGTCCAACAATGGAATACTAATGGATACTCAAAAAACACTAATTGTTCATTTTTTCCTAATTACGAAATGTAATAATTCTTTAGTGAAAACATTAAACATGATGTCATTTTTAAAGTGCCAGACTTTCTATTTAAAGCATTGCCACAAAGTAGATAGCTTACTTAGTTTACAAATAGCAACACAAAACGGGTCTTCTGTGTCTTTAAGTCTGTTTAGCATATCTGAAAGTGCTTCTTCCTCACACTTAGATATTTAAGGCAACTGCCCCCCAGTTTATTACCTTATCTCAATTGTTTAGTTTTCTTAAATAGAATTCAGAGAAATAGTCATAGATTTAAATTTTTAAACACTAATAAAGCATTGGTTGATTCCCATAATATAGCTAGTAGTCAAAGTGGACAAGATAATGAATTGACTGAGATCACTGTTTCATCTTCATCCAAGAAAGCTGCCTCTAAAAAAAGACCTTAAATTGCTGTAGAAATCCAATTTGTAAGAAGCATATAGATGGGAAACACCAGCCAGGATCACATTAATTTTGTGACTACCAGCATTGCTTTGAAGTGAAGAAGAAGAAGGAGGAGGAGGAGGAGGAGGAGAAGAAGAAGAAAAAAGAAAAAATGACAAAAATAATAAGTCCACTCAAATCCCAATTTTAATCCAACAACACAACCAGAAGAAAACAAATTACAAATGCAAAGTTCATATCTTAGTGATCTAGTGAACATGACACCCTCACAAAATAAGTTTTAGCTTAATAATAAGTAAACTCCAATGACAAGAAAATATTATAGGATTGTGATACCTCATTGCTAAAAAGTAGATTATAGTAAGAAATTGGGAGTCTCGGAACTTGCCATCATGGAAACTCCATGATTGATTGGTTTTGAATGTGTAGGTATGGGAAACTGACAAATCATTGTAACAAAAATATTCAACTCACTAGAATTGAAAATCTATGCAGGAAAAGTCTCTCTGACAAACTACCATTCATTTAGCTACCTACTCAAATAAAAGCTGCGACATAACAGAGATCTAGAAATAAAGGCATGGTTTCCAGTTTTTTGTTGGAATGTTCTAATAAACTATCTTCTCAGGTATAAACTATATAAGGTTGTGACTGACTGCTGATTGACAGGCAATTTATGGGCACCAGCAATTTACATAAAAAATAGTGGGCTTGGAGATATTTTCAAATATGTTTACTATGAGTGAAGTTGAAAAATAAAAACCAATATAATCAGTAAGGATTTAAAAATGAGAGATCTATATAAAATGCTATAAGCAAAGGAAAATGAGAAACATTTCTGGGGAGACACAAGTGAGTTTTGTTATTATAAGTTTTAAAACTAAAGTAATAGCTGATATTCAACCAATAGCATCATCCTTCGGGGACATACACATCTAGGTTTGAATGCGGAAAACTGTTTTGTTTTGTTTTGTTTTTAATTTTTAGGTTTCTTTTTCAAGAACTTTCTTATTAAAACTTAAATACTTATTGAAGTGATCCATGAAACCTCATAGAAAGGGGAATTCATGCTTGACACATTACTTAGCATGCTTCATAGCTTCCCCACGGCAGTTCATATGCTCCTGAACATATTTTACCAGGGAAATAATAGTCTTATTCACACACACACACACACACACACACACACACACACACACACACACACACAAAACCTTCCACATAAAATGCTACAAGTCCCAGGAAACTGACAAAAGCAACATTAAAATTTTGTGCAAAATCAGAGCTCCATTTCTGAATTCTATCTATGAAAATACAACATTGGTTCTATTTAACTAAGTGCAAAGTTTTCTCTCTGCTTAATAAGCATAATAAACATCATCCTTACCATTATCTGTAGAATAAAAGCAGCAACGTGTTGCTTCCTGCAGTCACCAAATCAAGGTTTTTCTTCCTTTCTTTCTAGTAACTTCTGTTTCACCAGTAAGATTAGGAAGAAAATAAGTCTTGAGTATTTGCCTCAGTATTTCAGACCAGAAGACTGTGAAACTAGCTCTTAGTAAAAAGAACAGGTCTGGTATTTTACAATTACTTCTGCAACCCAGAGGTACCTCCTAGACTCTGGTACCTCCCTCGTTCTCTAAGTTTCTTTTAGTAATGAGACTAATTTTTCCAGTAGCCTTGAACTCCCTAGATTTAACTGACATGGAAAATGTGACTAAAAATTTGTAGAACTGTCTAGCCTCCAACCCTACACAGAATCAACTTTGTTGTAAATGTTGAAGAACACCTCGCAAGCAGCTACATGCTCAGTTTCTACTCCTGAGCTACGCAGCAGAGAACACCAAATAACAGTGCGCCATCTAGTTAGCAAGCTGCAATCTCCATGCTAGAAGGGGGGACACTTTCAAACCCTGGGAGTTAAGAACTTGTCAGGGTTCAGCTGCTCTAAAGGTCCAATTGTTTATTTAAATAAAAAAAAAATATCGCTACTGAGATAATCCACATCTAGTGGATATGGGAAAATTTAGGTTATAATGGCACTACAAACTTTTACATCTAACTTTGATTTACAAGATAAAAGCAAGTTTTAAATTAAAAGGGCTTTCTGTTAATAGAGCTTATTATTCTGAAGACGGGAATGATTTTCTTCGAAAGTTGTCCCTGGGTGCATGCCTATTATCTTTGCTTTTCCCCTTCCACTAATGAGCATTTATCTAAAGAGCCTGTTAATCCTCTGATGTGTGCTTCTGGTCAGAGGTAACAGTTTGAATAAAACCACTAATCACTGATCACTAAATCACTGATCATTAATCACACTTTCCAGTGCCCATGACTGGGCCATTTTTTTTTTCCTTTAAGTCTATGCATCACAAACAAGAAGTTCAACATTTTCGATGCACACATATTGTGTGGAGGTTACACTATTTCATCTCTAGATGTGAATAAATACTAAATCCTGCCACAAACTTGGGGAAGTATGTCAATTAGACCCCAGAGAGGAATTTCACAAATGTCTACCCTACAGCATGGCTTTCACTTTGAAGAAAGTAGATCTAATTATAAGAAAACGTGTTCTTCGAGAAATTCCCTCATATTGGCAATATAAGTATTTCTTTATTTAGTTTTCACCAACTCCAAATCAGGGACCACTCCAATTCCCTCTCCCGCTCTATCCAAAACTCTGTTAATACTTTCAGAATTTAATTTCTGCACATTTCCCCCCCCCCCCCCCCCCCACCAAGAGTTCTTTTTACTTTGATCCCTTGCAACAAGTCATACACAGGGTCTTTATTTCAACTGCCAGATACGGAGGTTCTGACTCAATTCAATGACTTAAGTATTGAACTACCTCTTTCAACATAGAAACTTAAGGTTAAGAGCTAGAAACTAACGCACACACCAATTTATTGTATGGAAGTTTAGGTTCAACAACTCACATTCCCTTACTTTGGAAATGAAACGTTTAGTCTTGATCCTTTCAGCTAAACCTGATTTTGTCAGCATCCTGGCTTCTTCGTCTTCCCTCTTCTGCTAAAGGGCAGGCACTACCCTTTAACAAACAAAGTGAAGTACTTTGTTTGCAGTGGGTGTATTGCCTTCCTAAGTCACCACCACGAGGACAGAGTATTATCATAACGCTTGGAAACATTTCCTGATTTGCCTTTTCTATCAGGACTAAGCATTTTCGCTCTAGAGGAGAAGGCTTGCTGGTGCCTTTCTTAAATAATACAAAAGGGCAGATTGCGCGCTGATCAGGTACAGTTGTCCCCTCAGACCCCAGAAGCTTTTACCCACACTCCAGGGACTGTGCTCGCTCCAGGGAAAGCTGTAAAAGGCGGGGCCGGGGCTAGAGTGATAACGGTGTAGACGGGGGAGTGGTGGAGAGGGAGGGGTTGGGAAGAGAGGGCAATAAAGATGCCTAGGGAGGGGGCGACTGCACGAGTGTATTGTGAGGAGGGTAGGGGGATGCACAGCAGAGTTGCTTTGTCAGCATTCTAAGCTCCTGAACCCTTGAGGAGCTCAAGCCGTTAATCAAACACTTACTGGCCTGCAGAATGACGTAATGGACCTGTATCCAGCCTTTATTCCTTGACACATGTCAGAGAAGGAGGGAAAAATAAAAATCAAACACATTCTGCAGACTGACAACGAAATATACAAGTAGCCGGCTCCAGACCCCGGCCTTGAACAAGCATCAAGTGGGGGCGGCACCGGTCCAGGGAAAGTTGGGGACGGGGATGAGAGTGTGGACAAGGTCTAGGGCTTTATCTACTAGACGTCCCTTAAAAACAAATCTATGGCAAAGAAGTGGATGCAGTTGCTGAGGGAAAACATCTCCTTGGTTCCTTCCTCCGCATCTTGCCCCTCTAAGAACTTCATGAAAAGTTCAAGTGGTTCTGCCGAGAATTTGCCGCAGGGGGAGACTCCGCCGCCTGGTCCTGGGAATTGCCTGGGCGCCGCCAAGGCTCGAGCCGGAGCTGTCATTTGGGGCAGCGGCCGGGAAGAGGTAACGATGCCAGCGAGAAAGCAGCGGAGGCAGGAGGCGGCCGGAGGAGTGGACGGGAGCGGAGGGAGCCTCGCTGCTCTCCAGCCCGGAACGCCTGGAGCGAAAGCCAAGCGCCCTCCAAGGGCGACCTCCCCTCCCTGGGCGCGCGCCCACCCACTGCAGCCAGCAGCCCCACGGGAGAAGTGGCAGCGGCAGCTCCGCACCGGGGAGAGCGAGCCCCCTGCGCGCGCGCCCACCCGCTCCCTAGGTGACCCGGCGTCCTCGCCGCGCCCGCTGGAAGTTTGCAAACTTTCTCCGGGGGTTCCGCCGCCACGCTGGGAAGCTGGGGACGCGGGGGGAGGTTCCTGGCTCGCCGTCTCCGCTGCCGCTTGACCGCACTTCTGGAGGACTCCGCACCTTGCCAGGTCTCTGGAGGCAAACACACACCCCCGATTCATAACTGGTCCCCGCGTCAGGGGACTCGCGCGCTCCCACACACGCACGCACGCCGGGCGGACTCGGCGCCGGCTCCACGTTAGCATCCCTCCAGGCGCGCGGCGCGGCGTCCACCGAGCGCTCAGGCACTCATGCGGCGCGGGGTCTCTGGGGTGGCCTCAGGACACAGCCGAATTCCACAGTCTACCAGCACTCGGGGCCAGACTTCCCTCTGGTCCGCCAAAATGTTTACAAACACAGATCACCCTCCAGAAAAAAATGCATCGCATCTTCCCTACTCCTTGCCCTGTGACCTGCCCACTGGACCAAGTAACCTCGCGGCTGCTGCCGAGAACCAACCCCTGCAAACAAGTACGCTCCCGAGATGGCTCCCGCGGCAAGTGCAACAAAAGTGGCTAAATGCAAAAGCCCCAGAAGTGGCCGAGCCGTATTTTTAGGAACTTACCAAACAAGTGTGGAGAAGGCAAGAGCGGAGCCCGGGTGAAGGGACCACGTTGGACTGAGCAAAGATTACAATACATTCTATTTAGAGTGCATTACATCACCCCCCCGGTGACGTCACGTGGGATTCCTGAACTTCTAAATCATTGCGGTCCGCTGGGGAGGGACGGAGCGAGGGGCGGGGCCGGCGCGTCGAGGGGGCAGGCCCCACCCCGGCCCCGCCCAGACCCCGCCCCGCCCGCGCGGACCCTGGTGCACCCGCCCGGGAGTGGCAGCGGCGGGGGCGACTGCGCAAGCAACAGCTTGCAGAGCCCAGCGCCGTGTGACACGGCTCCCTGACATTAGTGGTGTGAGTCAGCTTGGAAACAATCCTTATGGTTTCAGACAGGACCACGGAGGAGGCGCGGGCGTGGGCTGTTCTGCGGGGAGGGCCTGATGGGGTTTGAAAGGTGTAGGGATGGGGGTTAGGGGAAAGGTGGGGAGGGGGATGCTGAAGGATGTGGGAAGAGGCTTTGCAAACAGAAATGCAGGACGCTCCTCCCTCCCCCACCAGAGGATGTCCAGCTCCTTTTTGCTTGCGACAGTCATGACCTCATTTCAGTGTTCCCTGCATCCTGGCTTCTCAGAGCACTCACTTGTCACCCCTTCTTTACCGCCCCCATCTCACCTCCTCCAGAATAACTTCCTTATGGTGCACACTCTCATGAAATACACAGCCCCCACCCTTCGCGGGACCCCTGCTTCGTGCGTCTGAGAAGCTGTAGGGAGAGTTGCTCCTAAGGCGAAAGGTGGATCACAGCTAGAGCCAAGTGATGAGCCTGATTTAGACACGGCGTCAGAGCCGAAAGGGCCCTTGGCTGTCACTTCCAGAGCCTCTTCGGTAACTGGCCCAAGCTCACGGGCTGGGAAGTGGCAGAGCCAGGGCCAGACTGCAGGATCCGGGCGCCTGGTCTGCAGCGAGAGGAGCCTGGCGTCTCCAGCATCCGGCCGTCACCATCGCTGTCACCATTCCCCTGCTGAATTTCCTTTCAGAAGTTCTCCCTTTGAGTAGGATTCAAAGAGAAGGCATAGGCTAAATCCAGCCCGATTCTAGACGACCAATGCCAACCTCGCAGCCCCTCACACCTTACAAAGCATTTGCAACCACGTGAATTCCCTTGTTTCTCACAACAACCCGGGTACCATAAGTAGGACAGGTATTATAATTATCCCCATCTTACAGGTGAGCTAAGGCAGACACCAGAAGGTTAAGTGGCTGGCCTGAGATCACTTGATGAGCAAGGGGTGGCACTGGGCCCACCTCAATCCCTGTTTTCAAGCCCAGATCCCAACTGGGCTCCTTCATAGAGCCAGGGGTAAACGTTCCCTTCTTGTGGGTTATTGGTGATTGGAACCTCTGCTAAGAACACATTGGCTGGGAGTTGGAGCTTTGCTTAGAAACAGTTTAGCCCCCATTAATAAACAATAATCATTTCTGACATTTATGTAACATCTGACATTTATATAGTACCTCTCATCCCAACACATCACAACCATGACGGTGCAGTTTGCCAGAGAATCATGACTGGGCTGGCTAGAAACTGTAATACATTGCCTGGATTGTCACCTACTTCTGAGCTGGTTTTGACATACTAAATGGAAGAGCTTAGCATGTTATTTCTGTTTTTAAGTGTTTAAATGGCCCCTTGCCCTTTAGTGTTCCTTGAAACCACAGAGACTGATGACTGTTTGATCCTCACAGCCTTATTCGGAGTTCATCACTGAGTTTTCTACTTACTGTTTTCCACATGTAGCCCTGAAGGAACTGCAAAAGAAGGGCTCCAGTCTAAGCTGAACCTTAACCAATAAAACTTGAAATATGACATTTCCTTTATGGAAGGAAGCAATACCCTCTCAGGATCAGTTCTATGACCAATACAGCCTTTTCTACCTAAAGCAGGTATCTACCATCTTCTCCCTCAAAGAAAAAGTCTGAGCCAGTCAAGGAGCAATCTAGAGGCAAAAAGGGGATAAAGCCAAAACATATCAGAGCTCAGGCTAAGAGCTTATCTTTTTCCCCAGCTGATAGGAGCAAAACAAAAGAATAGAATGGAGAATTGAATAAGTAAGTCTGGGTGATCAGCAAAATATTTTAAAAGTAGATTCAAAATGTGAATTTGAAACATTTAATTCTCAATATTCTCTACATGAAAGCATACATATATGAGTTTTAATGTTAGTAGTTCATCCATTTCTAACACTATCTAAATTATTTGTCTGTATTTATAAATTATTTCTGATCTTTTGTTTGACATGCTGTAACTAAACAATGCTCCTGCTTGAGCATTATTATGCTCAAGCATGACATATAGGAACACACATCAAACTTTCCATGACTTTCCAACAACTTGATAATCATTAGGTTACTTGAAGTCTCAATAAATAGAGAATTTCTGTTAACATCAGCAGTATTGTTCATGGTACTGACTCCTCCCTCAGCTTCTGCTAATGACCCCTTGCGCTTTAGTGTTCCTTGAAACTACAGGGACTGATGACTGTTTGATCCTCACAGCCTTATTCAGAGTTCATCACTGAGTTTTCTACTTATTGTAGAAATAAAATAATTGCAATTTAATGCAAAAGGTTTCTAGCTGTCACATTACAGACTGAGATCTTTACATATTCCAGATCTCTGTTACCAACTAAATCACACACACACACACACACACACACACACACATCATTTCTAAATGTAAACTGAAGAAAAGAAGAGATACTTATGAGTGTAGACTCTAGTGTCAGCCTGCCTGAATTCAAATTTTAGCTCTGCTACTTGACTCCTGGTTCTCAGTTTCCTCAGCTATGAATGAGGATGGTGATGATAATCACAGCGACTCGAGTTCAGAATTCTATTACTTAAGAATTGTGCTTGGGGCCACGCATGGTGGTTCACACCTGTAATCCCAGCACTTTGGGAGGCCAAGGCAGGTGGATCATCTGAGGTCAGGAGTTTGAGACCAGCCTGACCAACATGGTGAAACCCCCGTCTCTA
The DNA here is from genome assembly GCF_002776525.5 of Piliocolobus tephrosceles. Lineage (NCBI taxonomy): Eukaryota > Metazoa > Chordata > Mammalia > Primates > Cercopithecidae > Piliocolobus > Piliocolobus tephrosceles. The sequence goes on from NC_045441.1 coordinate 52,545,664, forward strand.
CTAAAAATACAAAACTTAGCTGGGTGTGGTGGCAGGCACCTGTAATCTCAGCTACTCAAAAGGCTGCAACCTGGAAGGCAGAGGTTGCAGTGAGCTGAGATCATGACATTGCACTCCAGCCTGGGTGACAATAGCGAAACTCTGCCAGAAGAAGAAGAAGAAGCAGGAGGAGGGGAGGAGAAGGAGGAGGAGGAGGAGGAGGAGGAGGAGGAGGAGGAGGAGGAGGAGGAGGAGGAGAAAAGATTTTTGTTTGGCACAGGGCAAGTACGATGGAAGCACTCATTCTCTTTTTATTAATAAAGGTATTTTGGCCAATGCTGTGATAGGTGGGAATTAGGTGAATTTTTTTTCTTTTTTTTTACAAACTTAACTAAATAAATGAAAAGAGAACCTTTACCCAGTAATTCCCCCAGCCCCACATTGCCTTCTGTATGTGTCATCTGGGCCAAGCAGCCTCTCATCTGTCAAATGTGCCAGCAGAGTCCCCGTGTTTGTGGACTCATATTTCTGCCTCATGCTCACTCAGTCTCTCTCCCAGGATTTCTCAGAGCCAGAGTTTCATGGAGGCTGCAGTTACTGAGAGCAGCTATGCCAGAGCATCTCTAAGGGTGCCTCTGCTGGTGGTGGCCACGGCCTGGGGCATTTGCTCTCTGATGTGCCAGCACCACCACTAGGAATGCCCTCTCACCCACCAGGTCTCCATCCATTGTGGCCTGTCAGACTTATGGAGACAGGGACGCTTACAAGAGAACCAAGGTAAACTGGCTGGGGTACCACCCAGCCAACATTCTCCCGAGGCTCATCCCATTTCTCTCCACAGAACAGGAGTACAGGCGGGACACAACCAGCCCTGGAGGTACTACTGGCGGTGGCAGAGAGATTGGACCTATGCAGAGCTGACTGGCACCTGCAGTGACCAATGAGAATAGGTGAGACCCCTGCGAGACTAGGGGTTAACCCTTTAGTTGCTGGATCGCGGGCCGTGGAAGGGAGAGGACTAGACAGCTGGGCCAGTGTCTAGTCCAGTGGGGAAGCACTAGGCATTCACCAACTCCCACGGAAGAATTTTAATATGTTAAGAAATTGACAGCCTTACTAGTACTTATCAGGCCTGAATAAAACCATCCCAAGACGCCTCAGATGGGAAGAAATTCTTTAGCTCTCTACTTTGGGTTCAGTCATTTCTCAAACATTCAGCAAACATCAGCAGATCTGTCCAGTGCTGAGGACAGAAAACAAAAAATGGTCTGTTTCTTCCCAGCTCCTAGGCTCCCACAGAAGTTCTCAAACGTAGTGGAGTAAGCAAAAAACACCTGGGCAACTTATTAAAGTCAGTTTCTTGAGTCAGACTTCCCCAGGGATTTTAGTTCCAAGGGTTGGCATTGGGTCCAGGATTCTGCATTTGTGATTCTGATGCAAGTGTCTGGGGAACTCCCCACCTACCACCACCACACACACATACTTCGAGTGACTCTAGTTTAATGAATTCATAGATAGGCAGTGATCCAGGAGGAAGCCGGTGAGGGAAAAGAAAAGAGGTCAGTCTGAGACACTCAAAAATATGACCCAAGCTTCATATGCTTAAGATCAAGGCCAGGCACAGTGTCTCACACCTGTAACCACAGCTATTTGGGAGGCTGAGACAGGAGGATAACTTGAGCCCTGGAGTTCGATACCAACTTGGGCAACATAGACGGCCTGGCCTGGGCTTCTCTACAAAAAGTTTTTAAAATTAGCCAGGCATGGTGATGTGCACCTGTGGTCTCTGCTACTGAGGAGGCTGAGATGGAAGGCTCGTTTGAATCCGGGAGGATCAAGGCTGTGATGAGCAGTGACTGCACCACAGCGCTCCAGCGTGGATGATAGAGTGAGACCCTGTTTCAGAAAAAGAAAAAGAGACCAATCCTCTAGCAGCTTCCCAAAAAGATGAACACATCCCTAGAGAAGGCTTCTCATCAACCCTTCTGCGCACATCACTCAGAGTGACATTTTCCCACTTTTTACATTTTATTTTAGGCTTTTCTTAACTAAGTTAAAAGTGATGGGGAAAGGGATGCTGCTGAGGCCCACTTTGTGGTTAAACATCTAGCTATCACCCCATTGGGAAGTTTCCTTCCCTACTAAAATGGGTCTTCACCAGGTTTCTTCATTACCTTACTTGAAGGGATAAAGATTTACAAATAAATGGAACTGCAAAATGCATCCAAAGCTGTCAAAACCACAACACGGTGAGCTAACATTTACCAAGCATTTGCTCCGTGCCAAGCCTTGAGCTAAGGGATTTATGTGCATTTTCTCCGTTAATCTTCACGTCTCTGTGAGGCAGCTGGAACCATTCTCATTTTGCAATCAGGAGATCTACTCTTAGAGAGGCTGAGTAACTTACCCAGAATTGCACAGCTGGGGCATGGCCGAGCTGAGAAAAGAATCTACATTGCTAGTGCCCGTCTCAGTGCCTGCCTGAAGGCACCCCATGCTTTGGTAGTCCTGAGCGCAAGTCAGTTTGAGGATGCAGGAATCAGGAAAGTTGAGAACAAGCCAGAGATTGGCAGTGAGTAGGAAAAGCCACCAGCCTCCATCCAAATTCTGTGCCTGGTTAATCAAAAGCCACTCCAGAGAGACAGGACTGGCTTCATGGCCTATGATGCCTGGTCACACAGGGCCTCATCTCATGCTCAGAAGGGTCCCATATTTGGTTTAAGGCTTGCTGTCATCATCTTGAAATTCTTAATAATTTTATCTTTGAACTTATGCTTTGTAAAAGAAGCCTGGTGGAACATGTGCATGAGCAGAGGAGTTTGGTGATCTCCATGTGTCTGCTATTTCTTGCTCATAATGCCTCAGGAGCACCAAATTCCAGTGGACCCAAGATGTATGGGAATCCAGCAAGACTCAAATCAAATACAAGGTAAATTCGTGATCTCTCTGACTGAGTGGGATGGGAGAGGAGAGGTGAGGCTGACAGCCCTGAGAGGTCACGCTTTCCTTTCAAACCCAAGAACTTTCTTGGGATGCAGAAAAAAATCAATGGTATCCCAAGAAACATAAACAACCAAGAACCCTATCTTACCTGCATTAGACCCCTGTGTTAGGCAACCACATACCCTGAAAATGATGACATAGAAAGCAAGAGAAAGATGGGCGGCTCGCAGTTCTTTTTCTTTTCCATCTTTCCTCATCACAAGTAAACAGAAAGCAGAAAGTTGGCAGAATGTGTGCACATCAAGAAGTGAAATAAAGGTGGTTGAGCTTGTTTTGTACAGTGTATCCATGTTCTGGTAAGGACAAAAATACATGTGCATGTACGGGCCATGACATACACATTGTGGGATTTGAGTGATTTCACATACAAGTTAAGTAATCTTATATTTACATTTAAAACTAGCATTGCAGGATGTAAAGATGAACAGTAAAATTAATGCTAGTAATGTAACACTTTAAGTTTTTGCTATTTAAAATGACATTAAAAAGCAAATAAAACATACCATGACAAGTCAAGAGATTGACTTTGCAAGAGAGGAAAAACTTTCTATTTAATGTCTTCAATGGCTCTTTTCCCCTGCCTTTTAAACAAGAGGCCCTGTATTTTCAGTTAACACTGGGTTCAAAAATTATGTGTCAGGTGCTACCCACAGACATATGATTGACAGGATCCACCAGATCCCCAGCTCCATGCTCACATGCTGAGAGGAAGGGCAGCAGACAGCAAGAGATTTGGCAGCTGTAGCCTTGTCACTTACTAGGTGTGTGATCAGGGCCAATTTCTTTACCTCTTTGAACTTCAGATTCTTCATCTACAAAATGGAGATAATATCAACATCTACCTCCTAGGATACTGCAAGGATTCAGTGAGTTAATATATGTAACATGCTTAAAACAATGCCTGGCACTAGTAGTTACTGGAAAAATCATCTTACATATTATTATGCCCTATAAGGTTTTGGGAATAATTTAATAAAATAATTCATGTCAAGTGCTTAGCTGTGTGCCTGGCATTTAGAATGTGCTCAATAAATATTAGTTACATAAAATTGCATATAAGATGTAATATTGGCCGGGCGCGGTGGCTCAAGCCTGTAATCCCAGCACTTTGGGAGGCCGAGACGGGCGGATCACGAGGTCAGGAGATCGAGACCATCCTGGCTAACACGGTGAAACCCTATCTCTACTAAAAAATACAAAAAACTAGCCGGGCGAGGTGGCGGGCGCCTGTAGTCCCAGCTACTCTGGAGGCTGAGGCAGGAGAATGGCGTAAACCCGGGAGGCGGAGCTTGCAGTGAGCTGAGATCCGGCCACTGCACTCCAGCCTGGGCGACAGAGCGAGACTCCGTCTCAAAAAAAAAAAAAAAAAGATGTAGTATTGAAGTTCTATGGGTTAGATGGAGGAATCAATCCAACTGGCCCTGAGTCCAGTTTTTGAGAGTCTTAGCATAAGCCAGTTGTATTTGAAGGAGATGGTACCTTTAGGTTAACAAATCTGCACTGAGTTTGTGAGCAACTGAGCAATTTTATACAAGCTGATGTTCTAGTTGAAGCTATCACCATTTACCCTTCTAGTCTTGACATACAAATGCATTTTTACACCAGTGGTTGTATAATTATTGACTCCAGTATGATTTAGTTTTCAGAATCACTTCTTGAAATCCTAACAGGTGAAACTCAAAAATGCCGTGCTCTTGCATTGGAGGTGCAGATGTGTATCAACTTTGAAATGTTGTTTAACAAGAGACAGCTAGATCACCTGCCTCAAGTTTGGGACACCTCATCCAGAGGACCATTGGCTGCTAGTGGCTTGACCTAGTTCTATAGGGAATTATTGTATTCACTACTCTATAAAACTTAATGTTTTCTCTTGAACCTGGCTGAAAATCAAAAGCTTCACCTATCTCAAGAAGTATTAGCATGTTAACATCCCTATAAAAGTTGCTCTTATCTTAGTGTTTTTCTTTTTTTGAAGGAGACTTGATTAAAGGAAAAACTACTTAGTCTTTATTTTTTCTGCTTTGGGATTAAGTGAAAGAGATTGACACCTGCTCTGAATAATGACCCAGAATAATACTGCCATGTCAGCACACTCCAAAAATTTTAGTCATTTCCTTAAGATCAATGATAAGTGGAAAGTAACGGTTTAACAATAATTAGGAATGTCTTATATATAGGGAAGGTTCGTTTAGACTAAAACATTATTGATATCCCATAAATTAATATTGAGCGTCATCTCACAGGAACTGATATTTCACATACAACCTCTTTTTGGATCATCATTAACCACATGTTTAACTCATGTACTGCTGATGGGGAAGGTTATTCTCATCTCTTTAGGGGCATTTATAAGTACCTTTTTAAAATGATTCTTGAGAATTTCAGTAGCTTTTAAACCTAATTGATCAGCGATTCCTCCTCGTTCTTACATGACATGGAATATTTAAAATCTGGATAGTTACTGTGAACTTCATTTGGATCCTGAATATTACCCACTGTGGATATCAGAAAATATAAAGCTTCCCCACCCAGCTCTCCTCCCTCTTCCTGGTTTTAAAATATTCTGCCTATGGCTTTTATAACAGTGCCCTTACTTTACACTTTAAGAGACTGCAGTATAAACAGTACACTGGGACATTGTGCTGTTTAGCAAAAGCATCTATTTTCAGGACTGCTGTGGCTATTTAATGCTATGTCAAAGTCTGAGGGGAAGGAAAGAACACTATTATTTGTGAGCACTCACTCTGAGTCAAGGCTGTTATATCTTCCATCATGTTTAATCCTGACAACTCTGGGTGAAAGGTATGATTACTACTATTTTATTAATGAGAGAACTGAAGCTCAGAGAGGCTAATTTGACTAAGGTCACACAGGTAATAATTAAGGAAGCTGAGTTTCAAACCTAGTCCTGACTCCAGAATCCCCATTGTCCATCATGCTCTGCTGTGTTTTTACTTCAAGACACTTTTTTTCTCCTTTCACCCTCCTGCTTAACATTATTTAGCTTTATTAAGCAAGCTACCTATGAAACGTGTGTGTGTGTGTGAGTGTGTGAGTGTGTGTGTGAGAGACAGAGTTTCACTCTTGTCACCCAGGCAGGAGTGCAATAGCATCATCTCAGCTAACTGCAACCTCTGCCTCCCAGGTTCAAGCGATTCTCCTGCCTCAACCTCCTGAGTACCTGAGATTATAGGCACCTGCCACCACGCCCAGCTAATTTTTGTATTTTTTTTTTTTTTTTTCTTGGTAGAGACAGAGTTTCACCATTTGGTCAAGCTGGTCTCAAAGTCCTGACCTCAAGTGATCCACCCACCTCGCTTCCCAAAGCACTGGGATTATAGGCGTGAGTCACCACGCCCAGCCGTATTTTTTAATTTTGTTTTTAGTAGAGACAAGGTCTTGCTAAATTGCCCAGGCTAATCTCAAACTCCTGGGCTGAAGTAATCCTCCTGCTTAGCCTCCAAAAGTGCTGGGATTAAAGGTGTGAGACACTATACACACTATGCCAGGCCTAATTTTTGTATATGGTAAGAGGTAGGGGTCCCGTTTCATTTTTCTGCATATGGTTATTCAGTTTTCCCAGCACTACTTATTGAATAGGATATTCTTTCTCCATTGTTCGTTTTTGTCAACTTTGTCAAAGATTAGTTGGTTGTAGGTGTGTGGCTGTTCTATGTGTCTTTTTTTTTTTTTTTTTTTTTTTTTTTTTTACAAGAATGATGCTGTTTTGTAACATAGTTTGAAGTCAACTAATGTGATGTTTCTGGCTTTATTCTTTTTGCCTAGGATTGCTTTGGCTATTGGCTAAAGCCATTTTCCTAACACTTATTTTGTAGATTTTTTTCCAATTTGTCTTTTTACTTTTAGCTTTGTCTATGGTATCCTTTGCCATATGGAACTTTTAAATTTCGATATAGTCCACTTTCTGTTATGATGTCAATACTTGGGTTCATGATTCTAGAAAGATCTTCCCCCCTCTTATATCAGATCTCTGTTACATCTTACCTGGCCCCTTCAATTTTTCCCATGCTCTTAGTTTAGCAACTGCAAAATGGTAAGGTAATGATAGGTATGTATAATAGAACATCAGAGGGGAAGAAAAAATATTAGACCAGATGCGGTGGCTCATGCTTGTAATCTCAGCATTTTGGGAGGCCTTTGCAGGAGAATTGCTTGAGCCCAGGAGTTTGAGACAGCCTGGGCAACACAGTGAGACCCTGTCTCTACAATAAAATTTTTAAAAAATTAGCCAGGTGTGGTAGCGCATGCCTGTGGTCCCAGCTGCTCGGCAGGCTGAGGTGGGAGGATCGCTTGAGCCTGGGAGGCCGAGGCTGTAGTGAGCCATGATCGTGCCACAGCACTCCAACCTGGGCAACAGAGCAAAACCTTGTCTCAAAAATAATAACAATATTATTATTGTCTGATCTTACCAAATAATAGAGTTGCATAAATTTACTTTAATTTCAAGAGAAGACTTTTCAATAGCTGGGCATAAAATAGAGTTTAGAAAGACACTAAGTCCAGCACGTGATTTGTTATAAAGCAGTATATATTCTCCCTATTAGCTATGGAAATAGCAGCATAGGAAGCTGAATGATTTTTAAACTTGAAGTCCCTGATGATTCCACTGATGTGGGATAGCAAAGGTTCAGATTTGTAAACTGATTCATCAGCCTAGCACAACATCCTGGCCTTCTTGTTTAGTTGTTAGAACTACCCACAGGCTAGTAAGTGATGCTAAGTTAGCAGTGCTAAGGCTGACTTGCACCCTGACGTCTACCTTTGCCACAAAGCCTCCATTATTCTGGAACTATTCTACGGCTGCTATTCCTTCACCATGCAGGGCTCTACTCACAAGGCCTGACACAAAAAGCAAACACTAAAGCCTGGAATTAAGTCAAATACACAATGAAGGAGAAAATGGTGGTGCCATTAAAGGTGGTAGAGCCTGGTGCTTAAACTTGGGGCTTGATTCTCAGATTTCATGAGTTCAAATCCCAGATCCAAGAGGAGGGGGAAATGAGGAGTTATTATTTAATGGTTACAAAGTTTCTCTTTGGGATGATGAAAATATTCTGAAATTAGGTAACAGCAATGGTTATTTAACATTGTAAATGTACTTAGTATCACTGAACTGTACATTTTAAAATGGCTTAAATGGTAAATTTTGTTATGTATATTTTACATAATAAAAAATGACAGAAAGAAAGAATCCCAGTTCTACCTCTTACTAGCTCCACAGGCAAAAGTTAATACGCCTCCCTGTCTACACTGCAGTGCACTAGTCTGCAGAATAGAAGAGCTGATAATGATACTGACTTCATAGGGTTGTCATGATTAAATGAGACACACGGGACAGGCTTTCAGTGGTTCATAGTCATCAAGTTTAGGTGTTGTTGTGATGGTTTAGGAGTATGAATCCTGTTTTAAACTCTCTTGCATCTATGGTATAGTCCTCCATTTGTCGGATTTCACGTGCAAACCACCAATTTCAGTTTTGCTTATAAGACAGATTTTTATCTGTTTGATACCTTATGTGAGACTTTAATTACTCTTAAAAGATGCCAGTGATTGACTAGCCCAAATAAACTGACCAAGGGGCAGCTGTGGCCTGCTTGAGTCTCCTAGATGCAAATTCTCAATACCCCCATAATCTGGGGGGAGAGGGAGATGCTGTCTACTCCAGAGGCTGGCTCCAACCCAAGAGGGCCAAACAGATGGGATCCTTACGTCTCCTTATTTTTTCATGTCCATCCCACCCTATCCCAAGTTTTCTTTCCCCAAGTAGATCCTTCTGGAATACAGCTGCCATCACTCATTTCGTTGTCAAGGGGTGAATGGCTGCCTTCTTGTAGAGGAATACCACTCTGTAAATCAGCCACCAGGCACTGTTTATCCCACTGATGGATGTCACACATCCACACATATGGGACCTAAACCAAAGCTCTGGACTTTTTTTTTCTTTCAATTCATGTGTTGGAGTTTTTTCCTCTGTATTTTCAACTCATTACACTGCTGTTTTAAAATAAATTCTTCCTGAGAAATCAGTTTCCACATATCATTTAACCCTCTAATGCTAGGCATTGTTATGAACAAAAACACTCCTCAAGAAAATATCTACCTAAACTTATGGCATCTAAGATGTATTATAAAGCAATCTTGCTTTATAAAGAGACTTAGGTTTGTTTCTTCTTTTTATACTCAAAGCCTAGTGAAATGAATAAGGGATAAACAATCCAGTGTATAAGAAGGAAGAGAAGGTAAAGGGAGATGAAGGCAAAAAGATATGAGACAAGACAGGGCCAGAGAAGAATTCAGAACTTATGGCTTTATTCTTGCACTGTTACCGGGTATTTCTGAACTTGCCAGAATAAAAATGAAGTAATAGCAGCCAAGAGTTATAGTCCTGTTTTAAAAATTAAAAAATTGCAATTAAAATGATTAAACTAAGTAAAACAGACACAGGAAACTTATAGAAAAAATATATTTCCTGTGCACTAAGCCTCTGATCCCATTAAGTACTTAAATAATATCCTCCTGACATCATGACTATACAAATAATATGTTACTTTCATATTTATGACATCAAGAGATTATATTACTAGTTTATGAAAAAATACGTTTAATTTGCAATTTTTAAATGACACTGATATAGATCAGTGTATATTATAGAATTAGATACATATGCCATACCAGCTAGTTTTAAATTTTATTATAAACATCCCTAACAGGTGCAAAAATACCATCTAAAATAAAACAAAAGATAATGTAGCTTATAACAATAAAAGCATATCTGCCTTGCATCCAAAAAGAAGGGGAAGCCTATGTATATTTCCATCCCACATCCTTCTTTCTAGAGCTTTATCTAACTCTTTCTCAGGCACTGTGCCATATATCTCTAAGCCTTTGTATCTTCTGATTAAAAGAAAATAGTGTAGAATCATGTTTGCTACAGTCTGCTGCCAAAAGCCCATGTCTATAATTCATCATTAAAATGTGACAGTGTATGGCTACAAAGAAAGAAAAATCTCAATCGTCACGCTCATTTGCAAATGTTTCAGGGGCTGGAGATTGTTTGGCAATCCTACTGTTTCTAGGTTATTTGTAGAATAACCAGTTTAATTGAGCTGATGATTGCCTTGTGTCTGCATCGCACTTCTGACTTAGATCTTTCTTTCTGCAGTTGGAGTTGAATTGTACTATGTGGCAATGGAATGGCATGCATTCAGCAAGCCCAAATTCCAGGGTTCCAGCCCACCCCTTTTTTTCCCTTGCCAATCTGATTTCTGAGGAATTTGCCTAGAGTTACTACAGAAAAAAAAAAGATAGAAAGAAAAAAGAAACTCCTTGCCCTACTTTGTAGACCATTTCATAGAATGCTTCCTTTGGGTTGAGATTCTTGGTCCCACTAGGGTAAAAAACTTTTATGCCTTTATTAAAGCAGAGGCCTGTTTAGGATGTTCTCTGTAATTGGAGCATATCCCACTGCATGTAGTACACAATGTAAACCAACCTGTTGCAACGTGGAGAATAGTGCAAGTCAGATATTTGCTACCCAATGAAGCTAATTGGAAAAAGAAAGGTGTAGGGGAGAACCTGGGTTAACACCAACCCTGTCCTGACATGCGCTAAGGCTGTAGCATGAAGGAAATTGAAAACAGAAACATCAGAAAGATCAGTGAGAAGGCAGGGCCTCTCTTTCTTCCTTTACTTTGTTCCTAACAAATACTCATCTTCACTCACTGTAAATCATGTCACTGGAATGAGGATTGTATAAAAGGAAGTTCATATCACGGAACAAGTGTGGAAAGAAACTGTCCTTGACCACTTATATAGAAATGGCTACATCCTCCTTTGGAATGGGCTTGTTGCCCTTGAGAATAGATGAATACTCCAAAATAATTGCATTTTGGAATCTGAGATTATGATGAGATCGACAGACGTCATTTAAAATGGTTTTTGTTTAAATGAAGACCCTACTATAGACAATTTTCCAAGGAAAATTTAGACAATGTTCTTGAATATATAGTAAAATTTTTAAACCCTACATTTTTTTCTCCTAAGACCCCCAGGGAAGTAGCTGTAGTCCTTTTCCTCCTTCAGGGAATAGAGATAATCTGTATCTTTTCAAAGCAGAAAGGAAGATGATTTCGATGAATATTTCCCAGTACATAGAAGTCACTCCAATTCAAAGAAAGTCTAAAAGCAAAAGGTGTGGCACAGCAAAATAGGAAAATAGGATAATTATTTTATTCTTTCTTTATAAAACTCAATAAATAAAATGCAAGGGTTAGAAGATGAATTCCTAAATGGACTTCTTTTCATGACAAACTTCTTAGAAACATTGTGCTATTCTTGGTGAAGCCAAATCAGACTTGAACACTAAACAGGCCTGCATATCACTAAACTACAGTGTGCACACTGTCAAATGTAGGGGAAATTTGGCTGTGCTGAATGTGAAGAGCTGGGGGACCCTCTTTTAACATAAATTATATATGAGGAAAGAGCAAGGGCTCTTAAGAACACCTAGCCTCTGCTTAACTGTTAACTTGCCTTAAGGACTAACTTATCTGAAATTAATACAGTGACTCGAGCTTTATTTTTAGTAGTATTAGCATGGTGTACCTTTCTCCCTACCCTTACTTTTAATCTACATTTGTTTTTATATATAAAGTGGGTTCTTGTAGACAGCATATAGCTGGGTCTTATTTTTTTTAATCTACTCTGTTAGTCCCTGTCCTTTACTTGGCTTACTTAAGCCATTCACATTTAAAGTGATTATTGAAGTAGTTGGATTAATATCTACCCTATTTGTAACTGTTTTCTATTCATCACCCTCGTTTCTTTTTCTTTGTTTGCTTTCTACTCTTTTTCTGCCTTCTCTGTATTTAATGGAGTATTATATATGATTCCATTTTCTCTCTTCTCTCAAAATATCAATTATATTTCTTTTTTTTAAAAAAAAATGTGGTGGTCACCCTAGAGTTTTCAATATACATTTACAACCAATCCAAGTCCACCTTTTTTTTTTTTTTTTTTTTTTTTTTTTTTTTTTTTTTTTTTTTTTTTTTT
>NC_045441.1:52557727-52564901 GCF_002776525.5 Piliocolobus tephrosceles
TTTTTTTTTTTTTTTTTTTTTTTTTTTTTTTTTTTTTTTTTTTTTTTGAGATGGAGTCTTGCTCCATTCCCCAGGCTGGAGTGCAGTGGCATGATCTCAGCTCACTGCAGCCTTGACCAGGTTCAAGTGATTCTTCTGCCTCAGCCTCCCCAGTAACTGGGACTACAGGTGTGCACCACTGCAGCTGGCTAATTTTTGTATTTTTGGCAGAGATGAGGTTTCCATGTTGGCCAGACTGGGCTCAAACTCCTGACCCCAGGTGATCCACCTGCCTCGGCCTCCCAAAGTGCTGGAATTACAGGCGTGAGTCACCGCACCCGGTCCCAAGCCCATTTTAACACTACACCATTTCACAGGTTAATGCAGGTATCTTACAACAGAGAATTCCCAGTTCCTCCCCTCATCTCTTACAATGTTGCTCTCATTCCTTTCACTTACTCCTAAGCTATAGTCCCCCAATATATTGTTGCTATTATTATTTAGAACAATCTGTTTTTTTGTTAGACAGCTGTTGAGCTTCAGTTATGAAGATGGCAGTGATGACTGCCAAGCTCTTTTTATGTCAGACTAGAAGCCAAAAGTTGACCTGAATTTTCACCACAATAAGACTAGGTGAGAACATAGGACAAGTAATTAGGATCTAGAAGAAAAAGCAGTGATACCAGAATCCACAAGCAAGCATCAAAATGTCAAAGTAACCAAGAAAAGTTTAAATGAGTGGAGAGATGGGTGGAAATAGAGCAGACAGAAGAAATAGGGGAGAGTTGTTTGAAAATCTAAACCTTTAGCTCGCTGCTTTGTGAAATGTAGTCTGAGGAAGCAAGGATTCTGAGAGACGAGTCAGACTCAATAAAAATATTTGAAATTTCTTGACTTAAAAACATTGTTATGGCTGGACGCGGTGGCTCATGCCTGTAAATCCCAGCACTTTGGGCAGTTGAGGTGCATGGATCACCTGAGGTGAGGAGTTCAAGACCAGCCTGACCAACATGGAGAAACTCCGTCTCTACTAAAAATACAAAAAATTAGCCGGGCATGGTGGCACATGCCTGTAATACCAGCTACTTGGGAGGCTGAAGCAAGAGAATCACTTGAACCTGAGAGGCGGAGGTTTCGGTGAGCCAAGATAGCACCATGGCACTCCAGCCTGGGTAACAAGAGTGAAACTCCATCTCAAAAAAAAAAAAAAAAAAAAAAAAAAAAATTGCTGCTTTGTGGGTTGAGAGAGATGGCTTTAATTAAAAAGGACAATTGAGTAAACAAAGAGGGTCTGAGGTGGCAGCAAACCTGCCCTGACGACAGCTGAAATCATGTCATGAGACAGACGAGGTCTAGTTATGGGACTAAGGTGTAGCCTGTACCTAGAAAATCTCTTCTGCCCTCCTGATCTCCTTTTCCGTATGTATAAAAATGAGGATTTGACAAGATGAACTATCAGATCACTCTAAATTGAAATTCTAAGAGTCCATGAAATGTAGATAGGCAGTGGAAATATTGATCTATCATCAGTCAAGGTCAAGAGTGAATTAGAAAGACCCCAAAGTGAATCCTACAAGATAAATATTGCAAAACCCATAACATGTAATCCCACATAAACCTGGGCTGTCAGAAGCAAGGCAGAACATGTATTTAGTTGGTGCAAAAGTAATTGCGGTTTTTGCCATTGACAATGACAGCAAAAACCGCAATTACTTTTACGCCAAGCTAATAGAATGACCCAGACACTTGAGGAGACTCAAAGAAGCAACCACAGCCAGAGACCCAGAAACCAGGATCTGCTGAGGCTTAGAGCAGCCCCTTAGATCAAGAATGGGGAGAAGCATGCTCTTTTTTCAAGAAATTTTTCTTTGTTTTTTTAAACTTTGATTTTAGGTTCCGGGGTACATGTGCAGGTTTGTCATATAGGTAAACTCATGTCACAGAGTTTTGTTGTACAGATATTTCATCACCCAAGTACTAAGCCTAGGACCCAACAGTTATTTTTTCTGATCCTCTCCTTTCTCCCACCGTCCACCTTCAAGTAGGCCCCAGTGTGTGTTATTCCCCTCTTTGTGTCCATGTGTTCTCACCATTTAGCCTCCACCAACAAGTGAGAACATGTGGTATTTGGTTTTCTGTTCCTTCATTACTTTGCTAAGAAAAATGGCCTCCAGCTCCATCCCTGCAAAGGACATGATTTCGTGAAGAATTCCCTTTGGCATTCCTAGAACAGCTACATTAGGAATGGAGAGATGTCCTCCAGAGGCACCCTGGCTAGGAATGCAAAGGCTACTGGGAAGCAGACCCCAAAACTGAAAATAAAATAACTGCTTATTACACAGAAGGTAAAGAGCAAGGAACACTAGGGGTGGAGAAATAGAAATGTAAAAAGGAGACAGAGATGGAAGATTGATTTGTTGTTCTGATATTTGGTGAGAAGAACCACATCCAATCCTTCCCAGAGGACACGGGACTGCTTAGATTGGGTTGAAAGCAAATCCCATAGGTGGCTGTCACCAAAAAGCACACTGAGGGATGCAGAGTGATTGACCATCAGAATTGGAGTAGACCTTATATCACAGCAACGCTCCTGGTGGCACAGACTCTCCAATGAGAAATTCTTCAATGGCCAGTGGTTCTGATTTCATTTACTTCATGCTATCATTATATTGGAAAGCATGAAAACATTTTGAATACAAGTTTTATTTAGTCACATGATTACTTTTCAAAACATTCATTCTATGGCACATAATGGCCTGTTAGTAACTACAAATGAAATCCAATTAAATGACCAGTGAGAAAAGATGGAGGAAAAGGCAAAACATCTGTGAAGTGCTGATGTGCCACGCTGTGTGCTGGCTACTGACATTTGAACGTATTTGATCAGCACACCACTCCTTAAGAGAGGCGTGATTATTACCACAGGTCTGAAGATCATGTCAACACATGTGAAAAAAATTTTGATAAAATTATGATATAATATTAAATTTGAAATAGAACAGAAAACTGGGTGATGATACAAACATATTTGTTTTACCTAGTGGATAATTTTTAACTGAGAAACCAATAGCCAATGTGCTAAGATGACAAGACTGAATGGATTGTTTTCTCTATTTTAAAATATCTACAAAACACAATTATCAACAAAGACTTGAAAATTCAATAAAATAAAACAAATACACCAGGAGGAAAGTGGTATATATTATATTATATTCAACCCATCTTTCAAAAAGTTAAAAGTGCATAAGGAAACTCCAAGTTTGAGTTCGAATCATAAACTTGACTTGAACTCTGTTGTCAATTGCCAGGGAAAGCATTCCAGACTCTAAGCACTGTTTGAATTTTTTTTTTTTCTTCAGAGCATCAAGAAAATGCTAGAGGGCTTACAGGGCTCCTGGCATGTAAATTGTAGCCATCAGGAGAAAACCCCACTGTACTACCATGTGACACTTTCAAAGTCTTTTTCCTATAGTCCCTTATACTGCTGCTACACAGAGAGGGTAAAGGAGAAATAGAGAACTCTTCTAGTTTGAAATCAGCCAAGTGGTGCAGAGGAAGAAGAAGCACTTTGCCAAAACCCCACAGTTAAAAGTAATAAGGGAGAAGTTTCTGTCAGTATCTAGAAGAGTTTTGTGAACAATTAGATGCAAGACATCAGAGGCTCCAAAAGGAAAGACTTCTTTTCATGTTTGGCAAGTGATCAGTAACATATTTCATTTCTGGCTTAATAAGGTTATTAACAGTTTATTTTTTAAAAGAGTGAAATAATGTTTTCTGTGAAGGTTTGCCGATAAGCATTAGTGCAGTAAAGAATTGTGTGCCTTTTTATGAACAGGCAGCACAGTAGAATAAAACACTATCTACATGAGCTTTCACACAGCAGAGCAATTAATTAACTTATCTCCGTGAACACCGTTCTTGCTGAAACTTATTAAAAGTCTGATTCATCAGCAGAGCCCCAGGCAATCATCAATTGCCTCATAATAATACAAAAGAAAAATAAGCGATGGTTATGTTCTCATTTAATATCTTAAGAAGATCCTCTTTGCCCTCTGTCTTTGTTTGAAAATATCTCTATTAAGAGTTTAAAAAAAAAAAAAAAAAAAAACCCTCCTACTTGACATGAAATACGTTACGGCCGGGAACTGTAGGAGTAAATTACAGAGCCTCCAGGATACCAGATTAAGAGGAGAAGCTGGACTTTCTCAAAGACACACAAATCATTCAACATGTAGCACAACAGGGCATACAGTGTGTTATCGATGCCGAGTTCCAAGCACCATTGTTAATACAGACCAGAAGAGGAATTGTTCATTAAATAATACAAGGGGGAGGGGAGGGGTCTCACAGGCTTCTGCGTTAAATAAGCCAGCAGAGGGACGCTTGTTTCAAAAGTATTAGACAGCTTAATAGGTACTAGTCCGCTTAGAGTTTTGGCTTAAATTTAACTCCCAAATATCAATCTAACGACTTCTAAGCAGAAACTGTAGTTTATGAACCCTTAAAAAAAAAAAAAAAAAAAGTTTAGTATAGTTGGCAATATCAATAGCGCCCTCTACAGGAAGTTTTAAACCCACAACTGGTTTTCTTGAATTTGAAAACAAAGGCTAAGTAAGGTGAACACCATCTGAGGACAAGATTAAATTGAAGAAAAATTTGGAATGTTCATGAGGTCTTCATTTTACATGGAGATTTGGGAATTTGGAACAAAGCAAAATAAAACTACAGCCAGTAGCCCTGGATTAGCATGTGTGTGTGTGTGTATAGTTGTTGGTTTGTTAACACTGGGTCATTTGAGAGAAGTCCATTGCAATTCCTAATCCACCTTATTTTCATGTTGAAATCTCAAAATTAGTCTTCTCTAGTCTAAGATTTGCTGGTTGCAATATTATACAGCATTACTCAGATCTTTTTTAAGACGCAGTGTTCACTGTTTTCAGAATGCATATGTAACTAATGTGCAAACTTTTCAAATTATTTCCCCAATATTCAGTAAATAATGAATGTGAGACTTTTGCACGTGAGAAAGCTCTGACGCTGTTGATAACTATGCCTGTATGAATACTAAAGAAATGGCTGTTTAATTACTACAAATAGTTCCTCTCCATGATTAGTGGTTCAGATTCAGACTCAGAAGCCAGAATGTGCTTGAAGAAATAGTTACAACTAAATTTTCTACCCATGTCACCACAGCCTTGAAAGTCAGAGATGCAGTCTTCTTATCTCACAGCTGTAATACCTCAAATGACCTTGTAACAATGATTTGATCTCACCTTATTTTAGCCAGTTATCACAATTTGGGAGAAATTTACTTCTGATTTCAGAGATACCTCAAGAGTTATTCAGACTGATACAACAAGTGGCAGCTCTAAGAGTTGAGGCATTATGCATGATCGAGAAACAAGTGAGCAAGGAGTTCAGAGGCTCAGTTTTGCTTTTCTACTATTGCTGTGTCTTTTTAGAGTCAACAAATATTTCTGCGCCTTAATTTCTTCATCAGAAAAATGATGAAAAGCTTCTGTCTGGAGAAATACTTGGAACTACGTACTATAAATGCTGGATGAAATATACTAAACAACCATTTAATAGTTGAGCTCATAATAAAGGAAAGGTAAACAAATAGTTGAGCTCATTACGAGCCAGAAAGCAGGTGTTAGCTGAATCTGTGGCTGCCCTGCATCTGCCAATCTTGATAACCAAGAGGTTTGGATTTTAATGGCCACACAAAGGCCTAAGCAAGATGGGGAGTTGAACCGAGACCTTACCTAAAACCAAAATAATGAAGGATGCAACTTCCATAGAAACCACATAAAGAGAACAAGAAAATCTTCTCAGCCTGGGCTCTAGGTCAGAATATCACATATTCTCTGAAAATTCATAACCACAGGCCTGTCCCTCAAAGGTCTCCCATTAAATTGATACTACCTGTTCAATCCAGGAAACCTTGGGCCAACAAATTAATCTAATGTGGACCCAGATGGGTAGTGACCTGCAGGGCCTGGCAGAATTAGATGTAGACTCTTAGGAACTCACCCTCAACTCAGGTCTTCCAGGATTCTTCCAGATATAGCTGAATAGAAACTTAAAACCCAAAAGTACAAAGTACATGAGGAAGTAGATTCCATGATTGAGAGTCAGAAAAAACAACAGCTGAATTAGACTCTCAAGAATTTAAAATATTGAAATGGATGATGCAGAATAAAATACCCAAGTGTAAAATGTTAGTGAAATAAAAACCTGAGAAAGTAATAAGTTACTCTCAAAACACCACATATTTTTTTCTTTCTTTTTCTCTTTTGAAAAAACATTTTAAGTTCAAGGGTACATGTGCAGGATGTGTAGGTTTATTATATGGGTAAATGTGTGTCATGGTGGTTTGCTGCACAGATCATTCCATTACCTAGGTATTAAGCCCAGCATCCACTAGCTCTTCTTCCTGGTGTTCTCCCTCCTCCCACTCCACCCTCTGACATGCCCCAGTGTGTGTTGCTCTCTCACATGTGTCCATGTGTTCTCATCAAACTAAAGAGCTTCTGCACAGCAAAAGAAACTATCATCAGAATGAACAGACAACCTACAGAATGGAAGAAAATTTTTGCAATCTGTCCATCTGACAAAGGTCTAATATCCAACATTTACAAGGAACTTAGACAAATTTACAAGAAAAAAACAAACAACCCCATTAAAAAGTGAGCAAAGGACATGAACAAATACTTCTCAAAAGACATACATGCAACCAACAAACACATGAAAAAAGCTTAACATCAATGATCATTAGAGAAATGCAAATCAAAACCCCAATGAGATACCATCTCACACCAGTTAGAATGGCTATTAATAAAAAGTAAGGCCGGGCGCGGTGGCTCAAGCCTGTAATCCCAGCACTTTGGGAGGCCGAGACGGGCGGATCACAAGGTCAGGAGATCAAGACCAGCATGGCTAACACGGTGAAACCCCGTCTCTACTTAAAAAAAAAAAAAAAAAAAAAACTAGCTGGGCGTGAAGGTGGGCATCTGTAGTCCCAGCTACTCGGGAGGCTGAGGCAGGAGAATGTTGTAAACCCAGGAGGTGGAGCTTGCAGTGAGCTGAGATCCGGCCACTGTGCTCCAGCCTGGGCAACAGAGCGAGACTCCGTCTCAAAAAAATAAAATAAAATAAAATAAAATAAAATAAAATAAAATAAAATAAAATAAAA